>NW_025728996.1:0-193962 GCF_021461385.2 Schistocerca piceifrons | reverse complement strand
TACTGTCTATGTTTTGAACCAATCCTGAACACTAGTTATAGATTCCGATGCTTCACTTCAAGTTCACTGTATCCCTCTGACCTTCTTATTGACGATGAAACACAGAAATTGCATCGGAATTAAACTCAAATCTCACAATGCCGACTCAAGTACAAGAAAACAGACTCTTCTTACTGTCTATGAATTGAACCATTCCTGTGACACTAGTTATAGATTCCGACGCTTCACTTCAGGTTCACTGTATCCCTCTGACCTTCTTATTGACGATGAAACACAGAAATTGCATCAAAATTAAATACAAAAGGCACAATGCTGATTTAAATACAAGAAAACTGACTCTTCCTACTGTCTATGCTTTGAACCATTCATGTGACACTAATTATAGATTCCGATGCTTCACTTCAGGTTTACTGTATCCCTCTGACCTTCTTATTGACGATGAAACACAGAAATTGCATCGGAATTAAATTCAAAAGGCACAATGCCGACTTCAGTACAAGAAAACTGACTTTTCTTACTCTCTTTGATTTGAACCATTCCTGTGACACTAGTTATAGATTCCGATGCTTCACTTCAGGTTTACTGTATTCCTCTGACCTTCTTATTGACGATGAAACACAGAAATTGCATCGGAATTAAATTCAAACTCACAATGCCGACTTAAGTACAAGAAAACAGACTCTTCTTACTGTCTATGAATTGAACCATTCCTGTGACACTAGTTATAGATTCCGATGCTTCACTTCATGTTTACTGTATCCCTCTGACCTTCGTATTGACGATGAAATACAGAAATTGCATCGGAATTAAACACAAATGGCACAATGCCGACTTAAGTACAAAAAAACTTACTCTTCTTACTGTCTATGCTTTGAACCAATCCTGTGACACTAGTTATAGATTCCGATGCTTCACTTCAGGTTCACTGTATCTCTCTGACCTTCTTATTGACGATGAAACACTGAAATTCCATCGGAATTGAATACAAAAGGCACAATGAAGACTTAAGTACTACAAAACTGACTCTTCTTACTGTCTATGTTTTGAACCATCCCTGTGACACTAGTTATAAATTCCGATGCTTCACTTCAGGTTTACTGTATCCCTCTGACCTTCTTATTGACGATGAAACACAGAAATTGCATCAAAATTAAATACAAAAGGCAAAATGCTGATTTAAATACAAGAAAACTGACTCTTCTCACTGTCTATGTTTTGAACCATTCCTGTGACACTAGTTATAGATTCCGATAATTCACTTCAGGTTTACTGTATTCCTCTGACCTTCTTATTGACGATGAAACACAGAAATTGCATCGGAATTAAATACAAAAGGCACAATGCCGACTTAAGTACAAGAAAACTGACTCTTCTTATTGTCTATGTTATGAACCATTCCTGTGACACTAATTATAGATTCCGATGCTTCACTTCCGGTTTAGTGTATCCCTTTGACCATCTTATTGACGATGAAACACAGAAATAACATCGGAATATAATAAAAAACGCACAATGCCGACTTAAGTACAAGAAAACTGACTCTACTTACTGTCTATGTTTTGAACCATTCATGTGACACTAGTTATAGATTCCGATGCTTCACTTCAGGTGTACTGTATCCCTCTGACCTTCTTATTGACGATGAAACACAGAAATTGCATCGGAATTAAATACAAAAGGCACAATGCCGACTTAAGTACAAGAAAACTGACTCCTCTTACTGTCTATGTTTTGAACCATTCCTGTGACACCAGTTATAGTTTCCGATGCTTCACTTCATGTTTACTGTATCCCTCTGACCTTCGTATTGACGATGAAACGCAGAAATTGCATCGGAATTAAATACAAAAGGCACAATGCCGACTTCAGTACAAGAAAACTGACTCTTCTTACTGTCTATGCTTTGAACCAATCCTGTGACACTTGGTTTCGATTCCTAAGCTTCACTTCAGGTTCACTGTATCCCTCTGACCTTCTTATTGACGATAAAACACTGAAATTCCATCGGAATTAAATACAAAAGTCACAATGCCGACTTAAGTACAATAAAACTGACTCTTCTTACTGTCTATGCTTT
Source organism: Schistocerca piceifrons (assembly GCF_021461385.2). NCBI lineage: Eukaryota > Metazoa > Arthropoda > Insecta > Orthoptera > Acrididae > Schistocerca > Schistocerca piceifrons. Next base: position 191,885 of record NW_025728996.1, on the reverse strand, counting down.
GAACCATTCCTGTGACACTAGTTACTGATTCCGATGCTTCACTTCAGGTTTACTGTATCCCTCTGACCTTCTTATTGACGATTAAACACAGAATTTGCATCGGAATTAAATACAAAAGGCACAATGCCGACTTAAGTACAAGAATACTGACTCTTCTTACTGTATATGATTTGATCCATTTCTGTGACACTAGTTATAGATTCCGATGCTTCACTTCAGGTTTACTGTATACCTCTGACCTTCTTATTGACGATGAAACACAGAATTTGCATCGGAATTAAATACAAAAGGCACAATGCCGACTTAAGTACAAGAAAACTGACTCTTCTTACTGTCTATGTTTTGAACCATTCCTGTGACACCAGTTACAGATTCCGATGCTTCACTTCAGGTGTATTGTATCCCTCTGACCTTCTTATTGGCGATGAAACACAGAAATTGCATCGGAATAAAATACAAAAGGCACAATGCCGACTTAAGTACAAGAAAACTGACTCTTCTTACTGTCTATGATTTGAACCTTTCCTGTGACACTAGTTATAGATTCCGATGCTTTACTTCAGGTTTACTGTATCCCTCTGACCTTCGTATTGACGATGAAACACAGAAATTGCATCGGATTAAATACAAAAGGCACAATGCCGACTTATGTACAAGAAAACTGACTCTTCTTACTGTCTATGTTTGAACCATTCCTGTGACACCAGTTATAGATTCCGATGCTTCACTTCCGGTTTACTGTATCCCTCTGACCATCTTATTGACGATGAAACACAGAAATTGCATCGGAATTAAATACAAAATGCACAATGCCGACTTAAGTACAAGAAAACTGACTCTTCTTACTGTCTATGTTTTGAACCAATCCTGGGACACTAGTTATAGATTCCGATGCTTCACTTCAGGTTCACTGTATCCGTCTGACCTTCTTATTGATGATGAAACACAGAAATTGCTTCGGAATTAAATTCAAAATGCACAATGCCGACTTATGTACAAGAAAACTGACTCTTCTTACTGTCTATGTTTGAACCATTCCTGTGACACTAGTTATAGATTCCGATGCTTCACTTCAGGTTTACTGTATGCCTCTGACCTTCTTATTGACGATGAAACACAGAAATTGCATCGGAATTAAATACAAAATTCACAATGCCGACTTAAGTACAAGAAAACTGACTCTTCTTACTGTCTATGTTTTGAACCAATCCTGGGACACTAGTTATAGATTCCGATGCTTCACTTCAGGTTCACTGTCTCCCTCTGACCTTCTTATTGACGATGAAACACAGAAATTGCATCGGAATTAAATTCAAAACCCACAATGCCGACTTAAGTAGAAGAAAACAGACTCTTCTTACTGTCTATGATTTGAACCATTCCTGTGACACTAGTTATAGATTCCGATGCTTCACATCAGGTTCTCTGTATCCCTCTGACCTTCTTATTGACGACGAAACACAGAAATTGCATCGAAATTAAATGCAAAAGGCACAATGCTGATTTAAATACAAGAAAACTGACTCTTCTTACTGTCTATGTTTTGAACAATTCATGTGACACTAATTATAGATTCCGATGCTTCACTTCAGGTTTACTGTATCCCTCTGACCTTCTTATTGACGATGAAACACAGAAATTGCATCGGAATTAAATTCAAAAGGCACAATGCCGACTTAAGTACAAGAAAACAGACTCTTCTTACTGTCTATGAATTGAACTATTCCTGTGACACAAGTTATAGATTTCGATGCCTCACTTCAGGTTCACTGTATCCCTCTGACCATCTTATTGACGATGAAACACAGAAATTGCATCGGAATTAAACTCAAAAGGCACAATGCTGACTTAAGTACAAGAAAACAGACTCTTCTTACTGTCTATGAATTGAACTATTCCTGTGACACAAGTTATAGATTTCGATGCTTCACTTCAGGTTCACTGTATCCCTCTGACCATCTTATTGACGATGAAACACAGAAATAGCATCGGAATAAAATAAAAAAAGCACAATGCCGACTTAAGTACAAAAAACTGACTCTTCTTACTGTCTATGTTTTGAACCAATCCTGTGACACTTGTTATAGATTCCGATGCTTCACTTCAGTCTCACTGTATCCCTCTGACCTTCTTATTGACGATGAAACACAGAAATTGTATCGGAATTAAATTCAAAAGGCACAATGCCTACATAAGTACAAGAAAACAGACTCTTCTTACTGTCTATGAATTGAACCATTCCTGTGACACTAGTTATAGATTGCGATGCTCCACTTCAGGTTCACTGTATCCCTCTGACATCTTATTGACGATGAAACACTGAAATAACATCGGAATATAATAAAAAACGCACAATGCCGTCTTAAGTACAAGAAAACTGACTCTACTTACTGTCTATGTTTTGAACCATTCATGTGACACTAGTTATAGATTCCGATGCTTCACTTCAGGTTTACTGTATCCCTCTGACCTTCTTATTGACGATGAAACACAGAAATTGCATCGGAATTAAATACAAAAGGCACAATGCCGACTTCAGTACAAGAAAACTGACTCTTCTTACTGTCTATGCTTTGAACCAATCCTGTGACACTAAGTTTCGATTCCTAAGCTTCACTTCAGGTTCACTGTATCCCTCTGACCTTCTTATTGACGATAAAACACTGAAATTACATCGGAATTAAATACAAAAGGCACAATGCCGACTTAAGTACAGTAAAACTGACTCTTCTTACTGTCTATGTTTTGAACCATTCCTGTGACACTAGTTACTGATTCCGATGCTTCACTTCAGGTTTACTGTATCCCTCTGACCTTCTTATTGACGATTAAACACAGAATTTGCATCGGAATTAAATACAAAAGGCACAATGCCGACTTAAGTACAAGAATACTGACTCTTCTTACTGTATATGATTTGATCCACTTCTGTGACACTAGTTATAGATTCCGATGCTTCACTTCAGGTTTACTGTATACCTCTGACCATCTTATTGACGATGAAACACAGAATTTGCATCGGAATTAAATACAAAAGGCACAATGCCGACTTCAGTACAAGAAAACTGACTCTTCTTTCTGTCTATGCTTTGAACCAATCCTGTGACACTACGTTTCGATTCCTAAGCTTCACTTCAGGTTCACTGTATCCCTCTGACCTTCTTATTGACTATAAAACACTGAAATTATGTACAAGAAAACTGACTCTTCTTACTGTCTATGTTTGAACCATTCCTGTGACACCAGTTATAGATTCCGATGCTTCACTTCCGGTTTACTGTATCCCTCTGACCATCTTATTGACGATGAAACACAGAAATTGCATCGGAATTAAATACAAAATGCACAATGCCGACTTAAGTACAAGAAAACTGACTCTCCTTACTGTCTATGTTTTGAACCAATCCTGCTACACTAGTTATAGATTCCGATGCTTCACTTCAGGTTCACTGTATCCCTCTGACCTTCTTATTGATGATGAAACACAGAAATTGCATCGGAATTAAATTCAAAAGGCACAATGCCGACTTATGTACAAGAAAACTGACTCTTCTTACTGTCTATGTTTGAACCATTCCTGTGACACTAGTTATAGATTCCGATGCTTCACTTCAGGTTTACTGTATGCCTCTGACCTTCTTATTGACGATGAAACACAGAAATTGCATAGGAATTAAATTCAAAAGGCACAATGCCTACATAAGTACATGAAAACAGACTCTTCTTACTGTCTATGAATTGAACCATTGCTGTGACACTAGTTATAGATTGCGATGCTCCACTTCAGGTTCACTGTATCCCTCTGACATCTTATTGACGATGAAACACAGAAATTGCATCGGAATTAAATACAAAATGCACAATGCCGACTTAAGTACAAGAATGCCGACTCTTCTTACAGTCTATGTTTGAACCATTCCTGTGACACTAGTTATAGATTCCGATGCTTCACTTCAGGTTTACTGTATCCCTCCGACCTTCTTCTTGACGATGAAACTCAGAAATTGCGACGGAGTTATATTAAAAAGACACAATGCCGACTTAAGTACAAGAAAACTGACTCCTATTACAATCAATGGTTTGAACCATTCGTGTGACACTAGTTATAGATTCCGATGCTTCATTTCAGGTTTTCTGAATCCCTCTGACCATCTTATCGACGATGAAACTCAGAAAATGCGTCGGAATTAAATACAAAAACACAATGCAGACTTAAGTACTAGAAGACTGACTACTCTTACGGTCTATGTTTTGAACCATTAGTGTGACACTAGTTATAGATTCCGATGCTTCACTACAGGTCTACCGTATCCCTCCGACCTTCTTATTGACGTTGAAACACAGAAATTGCATCGGATTAAATACAAAAAGCACAATGCCGACTTAAGTACAAGAAAACTGACTCTTCTTACTGTCTATGTTTTGAACCATTTCGGTGACACTAGTTATAGATTCCGATGCTTCACTTCAGGTTTACTGTATCCCTCTGACCTTCTTATTTAGGATGAAACACAGAAATTGCATCGAAATTAAATACAAAAGCACAATGCCGTCCTAAGTACAAGAAAACCGACTCTTCTTACTGTCTATGATTTGAACCATTCCTGTGACACTAGTTATAGATTCCGATGCTTCACTTCAGGTTTACTGTATTCCTCTGACCTTCTTATTGACGATGAAACACAGAAATTGCATCGGAATTAAATACAAAATGCACAATGCCGACTTACGTACAAGAAAACTGACTCTTCTTACTGTCTATGGTTTGAACCATTCCTGTGACACTAGTTATAGATTCCGATGCTTTAGTTCAGGTTTACTGTATCCCTCTGACCTTCTTATTGACGATGAAACACAGAAATTGCTTCGGAATTAATTACAAAAGGCACAATGCCGACTTAAGTACAAGATAACTGACTCTTCTTACTGTCTATGTTTTGAACCATTCCTGTGACACTAAATATAAATTCCGATGCTTCACTTCAGGTTTACTGTATCCCTCTGACCTTCTTATTGACGATGAAACACAGAAATTGCATCGGAATTAAATACAAAAGGCACAATGCCGACTGAAGTACAAGAAAACTGACTCTTCTTACTGTCTATATTTTGAACCATTCATCTGACACTAGTTATAAATTCCGATGCTTCACTGCAGGTTTACTGTATCCCTTTGACCTACTTATTGACGATGAAACACAGAAATTGCATCGGAATTAAATACAAAAGGCACAATGCCGACATAAGTAAAAGAAATCTGACTCTTCTTACTGTCTATGCTTTGAACAATTCCTGTGACACTAGTTATAGTTTCCGATGCTTCACTTCAGGTTTACCGTATCCCTCTGACTTTCTTATTGACGATGAAACACAGAAATTGCATCGGATTAAATACAAAAGGAACAATGCAGACTTAAGTACAAGAAAACTGATCTTCTAACTGACTATGTTTTGAATTTTTCTGAGACACTAGTTATAGAATACGATGCTTCACTTCGGGTTCACTATATCCCTCTGACCTTCTTATTGACGATGAAACACTGAAATTGCATCGGAACTAAATACAAAAGGCATAATCCTGACTTAAGTACAAGAAACCTGACTCTTCTTACTGTCTATGTTTTGAACCTTTCCTGTGACACTAGTTATAGAATCCGATGCTTCACTTCAAGTTTACTGTATGCCTCTGACCATCATATTGACGATGAAACACAGAAATTGCATCGGAATTAAATACAAAAGGCACAATGCTGATGTAAATACAAGAAAACAGACTCTTCTTACTGTCTATGTTTTGAACCATACATGTGTCACTAATTATAGATTCCGATGCTTCACTTCAGGTTTACTGTATCCCTCTGACCTTCTTATTGACGATGAAACACAGAAATTGCATCGGAATTAAATACAAAAGGCACAATGCCGACCTAAGTACAAGAAAACTGACTCTTCTTACTGTCTATGATTTGAATCATTCCTGTGACATTAGTTACAGATTCTGATGCTTCACTTCAGGTTTACTGTATTCCTCTGACCTTGTTATTGACGATGAAACACAGAAATTGCATCAGAATTAAATAAAAAAGGCACAATGCCGACCTAAGTACAAGAAAACTGACCCTTCCTACTGTCTATGCTTTGAACCATTCCTGTGACACTAGTTATAGATTCCGATGCTTCACTTCAGGTTTACTGTATCCTTCAGACCTTCTTATTGACGATGAAACACAGAAATTGCGTCGGAATGAAATACAAAAGGCACAATGCCGACTTATGTACAAGAAAACTGACTCTTCTTACTGTCTATGTTTTGAACCATTCATGTGAAACTCGTTATAGGTCCGATGCTTTACTTCAGGTTTACTGTATCCCTCTGACCTTCTTATTGACGATGAAACACAGAAATTGCTTCGGAATTAAATACAAAAAGGCACAATTCCGACATAAGTACAAGATAACTGACTCTTCTTACTGTCTATGTTTTGAACCATTCCTGTGACACTAAATATAAATTCCGATGCTTCACTTCAGGTTTACTGTATCCCTCTGACCTTCTTATTGAAGATGAAACACAGAAATTGCATCGGATTTAAATACAAAAGCACAATGCCGACTGAAGTACAAGAAAACTGACTCTTCTTACTGTCTATGTTTTGAACCATTCAAGTGACACTAGTTATAAATTCCGATGCTTCACTGCAGGTTTACTGTATCCCTCCGACCTTCTTATTGACGATGAAACACAGAAATTGCATCGGAATTAGATACAAAAGGCCCAATGCCGACATAAGTACAAGAAATCTGACTCTTCTTACTGTCTATGCTTTGAACAATTCCTGTGACACTAGTTATAGATTCCGATGCTTCACTTCAGGTTTACCGTATCCCTCCGATATTCTTATTGACTATGAAACACAGAAATTGCATCGGATTAAATACAAAATTAACAATGCCGACTTAAGTACAAGAAAACTCATCTTCTTACTGTCTATGTTTTGAATTATTCCTGAGACACTAGTTATAGAATACGATGCTTCACTTCGGGTTCACTATATCCCTCTAATCTTCTTATTGACGATGAAACACTGAAGTTGCATCGGAATTAAATACAAAAGGCACAATGCGGACTTAAGTACAAGAAAACTGACTCTTCTTACTGTCTATGTTTTGAACAATTCCTGTGACACTAGTTATAGATTCCGATGCTTCACTTCAGGTTTACCATATCCATCCGACCTTCTTATTGACGATGAAACACAGTAATTGCATCGGATTAAATACAAAAGCACAATGCCGACTTAAGTAAAAGAAACTGATTTTCTTACTGTCTGTGTTTTGAATAATTCCTGTGACACTAGTTATAGAATCGAATGCTTCACTTCTGGCTCACTATATCCCTCTGACCATCTTATTGACGATGAAACACTGAAATTGCAACGGAATTGAATACAAAAGGCACAATGCCGACTTAAGTACAAGAAAACTGACACTTCATACTGTCTATGTTTTGAACCATTCCTGTGACACTAGTTATAGATTCCGATGCTTCACTTCAGGTTTACTGTATCCCTCTACCCTTCTTATTGACGATGAAACACAGAAATTGCATCGAAATTAAATACAAAAGGCACAATGCTGATTTAAATACAAGAAAACAGACTCTTCTTACTGTCTATGTTTTGAACCATACATGTGTCACTAATTATAGATTTCGATGCTTCACTTCAGGTTTACTGTATCCCTCTGACCTTCTTATTGACGATGAAACACAGAAATTGCATCGGAATTAAATACAACAGGCACAATGCTGACCTAAGTACAAGAAAACTGACTCTTCTTACTGTCTATGATTTGAACCATTCCTGTGACACTAGTTACAGATTCCGATGCTTCACTTCAGGTTTACTGTTTTCCTCTGACCTTCTTATTGACGATGAAACACAGAAATTATATCAGAATTAAATACAAAAGGCACAATGCCGACTTAAGTACAAGAAAACTGACTCTTCCTACTGTCTATGCTTTGAACCATTCCTGTGACACTAGTTATAGATTCCGATGCTTCACTTCAGGTTAACTGTATCCTTCTGACCTTCTTATTGACGATGAAACACAGAAATTGCATCGGAATTAAATACAAAAGGCACAATGCCGACTTATGTACAAGAAAACTGACTCCTCTTACTGCCTATGTTTTGAACCATTCATGTGAAACTCGTTATAGGTCCGATGCTTTACGTCAGGTTTACTGTATCCCTCTGACCTTCTTATTGACGATGAAACACAGAAAGTGCTTCGGAATTAAATACAAAAAGGCACAATGCCGACATAAGTACAAGATAACTGACTCTTCTTACTGTCTATGTTTTGAACCATTCCTGTGACACTAAATACAAATTCCGATGCTTCACTTCAGGTTTACTGTATCCCTCTGACCTTCTTATTGACGACGAAACACAGAAATTGCATCGGAATTAAATACAAAAGGCACAATGCCGACATAAGTACAAGAAATCTGACTCTTCTTACTGTCTATGCTTTGAACAATTCCTGTGACACTAGTTATAGATTCCGATGCTTCACTTCAGGTTTACCGTATCCCTCCGACTTTCTTATTGACTATGAAACACAGAAATTGCATCGGATTAAATACAGAATTAACAATGCCGACTTAAGTACAAGAAAACTCATCTTCTTACTGTCTATGTTTTGAATTCTTCCTGAGACACTAGTTATAGAATACGATGCTTTACGTCGGGTTCACTGTATCCTTCTAATCTTCTTATTGACGATGAAACACTGAAATTGCATCGGAATTAAATACAAAAGGCACAATGCGGACTTAAGTACAAGAAAACTGACTCTTCTTACTGTCTATGTTTTGAACCTTTCAGGTGACACTAGTTATAGAATCCGATGCTTCACTTGAGGTTTACTGTATGCCTCTGACCTTCATATTGACGATGAAACACAGAAATTGCATCGGAATTAAATACAAAAGGTACAATGCCGACTTAAATACAATAAAACTGACTCTTCTTACTGTCTATATTTTTAACCATTCATGTGACACTCGTTATAGATTACGATGCTTTACTTCAGGTTTACTGTATCCCTCTGACCCTCTTCTTGACGATGAAAGACAGAAATTGCTTCGGAAATAAATACAAATGGCACAATGCCGACTTAAGTACAAGATAACTGACTATTCTTACTGTCTGTGTTTTGAACCATTCCTGTGACACTAGTTATAGATTCCGATGCTTCACTTCAGGTTTACTGTATCCCTTTGACGTTCTCATTGACGATGAAACAGAGAAATTGCATCGGAATTGAATACAAAAAGCACAATGTCGACTTAAGTACAAGAAAACTGACACTTCTTACTGTCTATGTTATGAACCATTCATGTGAAACTCGTTATAGATTCCGATGCTTTACTTCAGATTTACTGTATCCCTCTGACCTTCTTATTGACGATGAAACACAGATATTGCTTCGAAATTAAAATCAAAAGGCACAATGCCGACTTATGTATAAGATAACTGACTCTTCTTACTGTCTATGTTTTGAACCATTCATGTGAAACTCGTTACAGATTCCGATGTTTTACTTCAGATTTACTGTATCCCTATGACCTTCTTATTGACGATGAAACACAGAAATTGCTTCGGAATTAAATACAAAAGGCACAATGCCGACTTAAGTACAAGAAAACTGACTCTTCTTACAGTCTATGTTTTGAAACATTCTTGTGACACTAGTTATAGATTCCGATGCTTCACTGCAGGTTTACTGTATCCCTCTGACCTTCTTACTGCCGATGAAACACATAAATTGCATCGGAATTAAATACAAAAAGCACAATGCCGACTTAAGTACAAGTAAACAGACTATTCTTACTGTCTATGATTTGAACCATTCCTGTGACACTAGTTATCGATTCCGATGCTTCACTTCAGGTTTACTGTATCCCTCTGACCTTCTTATTGACGATGAAACACAGAAATTGCTTCGGAATTAAATACAAAAGGCACAATGCCGACTTAAGTACAAGAAAACTGACCCTTCTTACTGTCTATGGTTTGAACCATTCCTGTGACACTAGTTATAGATTTCGATGCTTCACTTCAGGTTCACTGTATCCCTCTGACCTTCTTATTGGCGATGAAACACTGAAAAATGGATCGGAATTAAATACAAAAGGCACAATGCCGACTGAAGTACAAGAAAACTGACCGTTCTTACTGTCTATGTTTTGAACCATTCATGTGACACTAGTTATAAATTCCGATGCTTCACTGCAGGTTTACTGTATCCCTCTGACCATCTTATTGACGATGAAACACAGAAATTGCATCGGAATTAAATACAAAAGGCACAATGCCGTCTTAAGTAAAAGAAAACTGACTCTTCTTACTGTCTATGGTTTGAACCATTCCTGTGACACTAGTTACAGATTCCGATGCTTCACTTCAGGTTCACTGTATCCCTCTGACCTTCTTATTGGCGATGGAACACTGAAATTGCATCGGAATTAAATACAAAAGGCACAATGCCGACTTACGTACAAGAAGACTTACTCTTCTTACTGTCTATGTTTGAACCATTCCTGTGACACTAGTTATAGATTCCGATGCTTCACTTCAGGTTTACTGTATGCCTCTGACCTTCTTATTGACGATGAAACAGAGAAATTGCATCGGAATTGAATACAAAAGGCACAATGTCGACTTAAGTACAAGAAATGTGACTCTTCTTACTGTCTATGCTTTGAACAATTCCTGTGACACTAGTTATAGTTTCCGATGCTTCACTTCAGGTTTACCGTATCCCTCCGACTTTCTTATTGACGATGAAACACAGAAATATCATCGGATTAAATACAAAAGGAACAATGCCGACTTAAGTACAAGAAAAATGATCTTCATACTGTCTATGTTTCGTATTATTCCTGAGAGACTAGTTATAGAATACGATGCTTCACTATGGGTTCACTATATCCCTCTGACCTTCTTATTGACGATGAAACACTGAAATTGCATCGGAATTAAATACAAAAGGCACAATGCCGACTTAAGTACAAGAAAACTGATTCTTCTTACTGTCTATGTTTTGAACCTTTCCTGTGACACTAGTTATAGAATACGATGCCTCACTTCATGTTTACTGTATGCCTCTGACCTTCATATTGACGATGAAACACAGAAATTGCATCGGAATTAAATACAAAAGGTACAATGCCGACTTAAGTACAAGAAAACTGACTCTTCTTACTGTCTATGTTTTGAACCATTCATGTGACACTAGTTATAGATTCCGATGCTTCACTTCAGGTTTACTGTACCCCTCTGACCTTCTTATTGACGATGAAACACAGAAATTGCAACGGAATTAAATACAAAAGGCACAATGCCGACTTATGTACAAGAAAACTGACTCTTCTTAATGTCTATGTTTTGAACCATTCATGTGAAACTCGTTGTAGATTCCGATGCTTTACTTCAGGTTTAATGTATCCCTCTGACCTTCTTATTGACGATGAAACACAGAAATTGCTTCGGTATTAAATACAAAAGGCACAATGCCGACTTAAGTACAAGATAACTGCCTCTTCTTACTGTCTATGTTTTGAACCATTCCTGTGACATTAGTTATAGATTCCGATGCTTCACTTCTGGTTAATTGTATCCCTCTGACCTTCTTATAGATGATGAAACACAGAAATTGCTTTGGAATTAAATACAAAAGGCACAATGCCGACTTAAGTACAAGAAAACTGACTCTTCCTACTGTCTATGTTTTGAACAATTCCTGTGACACTAGTTATAGATTCCGAGGCTTCACTTCAGGTTTCCTGTATCCCTCTGACCTTCTTATTGACGATGAAACACAGAAATTGCATCGAAATTAAATACAAAAGGCACAATTCTGATGTAAATACAAGAAAACTGACTTTTCTTACTGTCTATGCTTTTGAACCATTCATGTGTCACTAATTATAGATTCCGATGATTCACTTCAGGTTTACTCTATCCCTCTGACCTTCTTATTGACGATGAAACACAGAAATTGCTTCGAAAATAAATACAAAAGGCACAATGCCGACTTAAGTACAAGATAACTGACTCTTCTTACTTTCTATGTATTGAACCATTCCTGTGACACTAAATATAAATTCCGATGCTTCACTTCAGGTTTACTGTATCCCTCTGACCTTCTTATTGACGATGAAACACAAAAATTGCATCGGAATTAAATACAAAAGGCACAATGCCGACTGAGGTACAAGAAAACTGACTCTTCTTACTGTCTATGTTTTGAACCATTCATGTGACACTAGTTATAAATTCCGATGCTTCACTGCAGGTTTACTGTATCCCTCTGACCTTCTTATTGACGTTGAAACATAGCAATTGCATCGGAATTAAATACAAAAGGCACAATGCCGACATAAGTACAAGAAAACTGACTCTTCTTACTGTCTATGCTTTGAACAATTCCTGTGACACTAGTTATAGATTCCGATGCTTCACTTCAGGTTTACCGTATCGCTCCGTCCTTCTTATTGGCGATGAAACACAGTAATTGCATCGGATTAAATACATAAGGCACAATGCCGACTTAAGTACAAGAAAACTGATCTTCTTACTGTCTATGTTTTTAGTAATTCCTGTGACACTAGTTATAGAATCCGATGCTTCACTTCAGGCTCACTATATCCCTCTGACCTTCTTATTGACGATGAAACACTGAAATTGCATCGGAATTAAATACAAAAGGCACAATGCTGACTTAAGTACAAGAAAGCTGACACTTCATATTGTCTATGTTTTGAACCATTCCTGTGACACTATATATATATTCCGAAGCTTCACTTCAGGTTTACTGTATGCCTCTGACCTTCATATTGACGATGAAACACATACATTGCGTCGGAATTAAATACAAAAGGCACAATGCCGACTTAAGTACAAGAAAACTGACTCTTCGTACTGTCTATGTTTTGAACCATTCCTGTGACACTAGTTATAGATTCCGATGCTTCACTTCAGGTTTACAGTATCCCTCTGCCCTTCTTATTGACGATGAAACACAGAAATTGCATCGGAATTAAATACAAAAGGTACAATGCCGACTTAAGTACAAGAAAACAGACTCTTCTTACTGTCTATATTTTGAACCATTCATGTGACACTCGATATAGATTTCGATGCTTTACTTCACATTTACTGTATCCCTCTGACCTTCTTCTTGACGATGAAACACAGAAATTGCATCGGAATTAAATACAAAAGGCACAATGCCGACTTAAGTACAAGAAAACTGACTTTTCTTACTGTCTATGATTTGAACCATTCCTGTGACACTAGTTATAGATTCCGATGCTTCACTTCAGGTTTACTGTATCCCTCTGAAATTCTTACTGACGATGAAACACAGAAAATGCATCGGAATTAAATACAAAAGGCACAATGCTGACTTAAGTACAAGAAAACTGACTCTTCTTACTGTCTATGTTTTGAACCATACCTGTGACACTTGTTATAGATTCCGATGCTTCACTTCAGGTTAACTGTATACCTCTGACCTTCTTATTGACGATGAAACACAGAAATTGCTTCGGAATTAAATACAAAAGGCACAATGCCAGCTTAAGTACAAGAAAACTGACTCTTCTTACTGTCTATGATTTGAAACATTCATGTGACACTAGTTATAGATTCCGATGCTTCACTGCAGGTTTACTGTATCAATCTGACCTTCTTATTGACGATGAAACACATGGCTTGCATCGGAATTGAGTACAAAAGGCACAATGCCGACTTAAGTACAAGAAAACTGACTCTTCATACTGTCTATGATTTGAACAATTCCTGTCACACTAGTTATAGATTCCGATGCTTCACATCAGGTTTACCGTATCCGACCAAACTTCTTATTGACGATAAAACATCGAAATTGTATCGGATTAAATACAAAAGGCACAATGCCGACTTAAGTATAAGAAAACTGATCTTCTTACTGTGACACTAGTTATAGAATCCGATGCTTCACTTCAGGTTCACTATATCCCTCTGACCTTCTTATTGACGATGAAACACTGAAATTGCATCGGAATTAAATACAAAAGGCACAATGCCGACTTAAGTACAAGAAACCTGACTCTTCTTACTGTCTATGCTTTGAACCATTCCTGTGACACTAGTTATAGATTCCGATGCTTCACTTCAGGTTTACTGTATGCCTCCGACCTTCTTTTTGACGATGAAACACAGAAATTGCATCGGAATTAAATACAAAAGGCACAATGCCGACATAAGTACAAGAAAACTGAACCTTCATACTGTCTATGGTTTAAATCATTCCTGTGACACTAGTTATAGATTCCTATGCTTCACTACATTTTTAATGTATACCTCTGACATTCTTATTCACCACGACACACAGAAATTGCATCGGAATTAAATACAAAAAGCACAATGCCGACTTAAGTACAAGAAAACAAACTCTTCTTACAGTCTATGTTTTGAACCATTCCTGTGACACTAGTAACGGATTCCGATGCTTCACTTCAGGTTTACTGTATCCCTCTGACCTTCTTATTGACGATGAAACACAGAAGTTGCTTCGGAATTAAATACAAAAGGCACAATGCCGACTTAAGTACAAGATTACTGACTCTTCTTACTGTCTATGTTTTGACCATTCCTGTGACACTAAATATAAATTCCGATTCTTCACTTCAGGTTTACTGTATCCCTCTGACCTTCTTATTGACGATGAAACACAGAAATTGCATCGGAAATAAAAACAAAAGGCACAATGCCGACTGAAGTACAAGAAAACTGACTCTTCTTACTGTCTATGTTTTGAACCATTCCTGTGACACTAGTTATAGATTCCGATGCTTCACTTCAGGTTTACTGTATGCCTCTGACCTTCTTATTGACGATGAAACACATAAATTGCATCGGAATTAAATACAAAAGGCACAATGCCGACTTAAGAACAAGAAAACTGACTCTGCCTACTGTCTATGTTTTGAACCTTTCCTGTGACACTAGTTATAGATTTCGATGCTTCACTTTAGGTTTACTGTATCCCTCTGATCTTCTTATTGACGATGAATCACAGAAATTGCATCGCATTAAATACAAAAGGCAAAATGCCAACTCAAGTAAATGAAAACTGATCTTCTTACTGTCTATGTTTTGAATAATTCCTGTGACACTAGTTATAGAATCGAATGCTTCACTTCTGGCTCACTATATCCCTCTGACCTTCTTATTGACGATGAAACACTGAAATAGCATCGGAATTAAATACAAAAGGCACAATGCCGTCTTAAGTACAGGAAAACTGACACTTCATACTGTCTATGTTTTGAACCATTCCTGTGACACTAGTTATAGATTCCGATGCTTCACTTCAGGTTTACTGTATGCCTCTGACCTTCTTTTTGACGATGAAACACAGAAATTGCATCGGAATTAAATACAAAAGGCACAATGCCGACATAAGTACAAGAAAACTGAACCTTCATACTGTCTATGGTTTAAATCATTCCTGTGACACTAGTTATAGATTCCTATGCTTCACTACATTTTTACTGTATACCTCTGACATTCTTATTCACCACGACACACAGAAATTGCATCGGAATTAAATACAAAAAGCACAATGCCGACTTAAGTACAAGAAAACAAACTCTTCTTACAGTCTATGTTTTGAACCATTCCTGTGACACTAGTAACGGATTCCGATGCTTCACTTCAGGTTTACTGTATCCCTCTGACCTTCTTATTGACGATGAAACACAGAAGTTGCTTCGGAATTAAATACAAAAGGCACAATGCCGACTTAAGTACAAGATTACTGACTCTTCTAACTGTCTATGTTTTGACCATTCCTGTGACACTAAATATAAATTCCGATTCTTCACTTCAGGTTTACTGTATCCCTCTGACCTTCTTATTGACGATGAAACACAGAAATTGCATCGGAAATAAATACAAAAGGCACAATGCCGACTGAAGTACAAGAAAACTGACTCTTCTTACTGTCTATGTTTTGAACCATTCCTGTGACACTAGTTATAGATTCCGATGCTTCACTTCAGGTTTACTGTATGCCTCTGACCTTCTTATTGACGATGAAACACATAAATTGCATCGGAATTAAATACAAAAGGCACAATGCCGACTTAAGAACAAGAAAACTGACTCTGCCTACTGTCTATGTTTTGAACCTTTCCTGTGACACTAGTTATAGATTTCGATGCTTCACTTTAGGTTTACTGTATCCCTCTGATCTTCTTATTGACGATGAATCACAGAAATTGCATCGCATTAAATACAAAAGGCAAAATGCCGACTCAAGTAAATGAAAACTGATCTTCTTACTGTCTATGTTTTGAATAATTCCTGTGACACTAGTTATAGAATCGAATGCTTCACTTCTGGCTCACTATATCCCTCTGACCTTCTTATTGACGATGAAACACTGAAATAGCATCGGAATTAAATACAAAAGGCACAATGCCGTCTTAAGTACAGGAAAACTGACACTTCATACTGTCTATGTTTTGAACCATTCCTGTGACACTAGTTATAGATTCCGATGCTTCACTTCAGGTTTACTGTGTGCCTCTGACCTTCATATTGACGATGAAACACATAAATTGCATCGGAATTAAATACAAATGGCACAATGCCGACTTTAGTACAAGGAAACTGACTCTTCATACTGTCTATGTTTTGAACCATTCCTGTGACACTAGTTATAGATTCCGATGCATCATTTCAGGTTTACTGTATCCCTCTGCCCTTCTTATTGACGATGAAACACAGAAATTGCATCGGAATTAAATACAAAAGGCACAATGCCGACCTAAGTACAAGAAAACTGAACCTTCATAGTGTCTATGGTTTAAACCATTCCTGTGACACTAGTTATAGATTCCGAAGCTTCACTACAGGTTTACTGTATACCTCTGACATTCTTATTCACGACGAAACACAGAAATTGCATCGGAATTAAATACAAAAGCTACAATGCCGACTTAAGTACAAGAAAACTGACTCTTCTTACTGTCTATATTTTGAACCATTCATATGACACCCGTTATAGTTTACGATGCTTTACTTCAGGTTTACTGTATCACTCTGCCCTTTTTCTTGACGATGAAACACAGAAATTGATTCGGAATAATATACAAAACCCACAATGCCGACTTAAGTACAAGATAACTGACTCTTCTAACTGTCTGTGTTTTGAACCTTTCCTGTGACGCCAGTTATAGATTCCAATGCTTCACTTCAGGTTACTGTATCCCACTGACCGTCTTATTAACGATGAAACACAGAAATTGCATCGGAATTAAATACAAAAGGCACAATGCCGACTTAAGTACAAGAAAACTGACTCTTCTTACTGTCTATGTTTTGAACCATTCCTGTGACACTAGTTATAGATTCCGATGCATCACTTCAGGTTTACTGTATCCCTCTGACCTTCTTATTGACGATGAAACACAGGAATTGCATCGAAATTAAATACAAAAGGCACAATGCTGACTTAAATACAAGAAAACTGACTCTTCTTACTGTCTATGTTTTGAACCATACATGTGTCACTAATTATAGATTCCGTTGCTTCACTTCAGGTTTACTGTATCCCTCTGACCTTCTTATTGACGATGAAACACAGAAATTGCATCGGAATTAAATACAAAAGGCACAATGCCCACTGAAGTACAAGAAAACTGACTCTTCTTACTGTCTATGTTTTGAACCATTCAAGTGACACTAGTTATAAATTCCGATGCTTCACTGCAGGTTTACTGTATCCCTCTGACCTTCTTATTGACGATGAAACACAGAAATTGCATCGGAATTAAATACAAAAGGCACAATGCCGACTGAAGTACAAGAAAACTGACTCTTCTTACTGTCTATGTTTTGAACCATTCAAGTGACACTAGCTATAAATTCCGATGCTTCACTGCATGTTTACTGTATCCCTCTGACCTTCTTCTTGACGATGAAACACAGAAATTGTTTCGGAATTAAATACAAAACCCACAATGCCGACTTAAGTACAAGATAACTGACTCTTCTAACTGTCTGTGTTTTGAACCTTTCTTGTGACGCTAGTTATAGATTCCGATGCTTCACTTCAGGTTACTGTATCCCACTGACCGTCTTATTAACGATGAAACACAGAAATTGCTTCGGAATTAAATACAAAAGGCACAATGCCGACTTAAGTACAAGAAAAAAACTCGTCTTACAGTCTATGTTTTGAACCATTCCTGTGACACTAGTTACGGATTCCGATGCTTCACTTCAGGTTTACTGTATCCCTCTGACCTTCTTATTGACGATGAAACACAGGAGTTGCTTCGGAATTAAATACAAAAGGCACAATGCCGACTTAAGTACAAGATAACTGACTCTTCTTACTGTCTATGTTTTGACCATTCCTGTGACACTAAATATAAATTCCGATGCTTTACTTCAGGTTTACTGTATCCCTCTGGCCTTCTTATTGACGATGAATACAGAAATTGCATCGGAATTAAATACAAAAGGCACAATGCCGACTGAAGTACAAGAAAACTGACTCTTCTTACGGTCTATGTTTTGAACCATTCCTGTGACACTAGTTATAGATTCCGATGCTTCACTTCAGGTTTACTGTATGCCTCTGACCTTCTTATTGACGATGAAACACGTAAATTGCATCGGAATTAAATACAAAAGGCACAATGCCGACTTAAGTACAAGAAAACTGACTCTTCCTACTGTCTATATTTTGAACCATTCCTGTGACACTAGTTATAGATTTCGATGCTTCACTTTAGGTTTACTGTATCCCTCTGATCTTCTTATTGACGATGAATCACAGAAATTGCATCGCTTTAAATACAAAAGGCAAAATGCCGACTTAAGTAAAAGAAAACTGATCTTGTTACTGTCTATGTTTTGAAAAATTCCTATGACACTAGTTATAGAATCGAATGCTTCACTTCTGGCTCAGTATATCCCTCTGACCTTCTTATTGACGATGAAACACTGAAATTGCATCGGAATTAAATACAAAAGGCACAATGCCGACTTAAGTACAAGAAAACTAACTCTTCTTACTGTCTATGATTTGAACCTTTCCTGAGACACTAGTTATAGATTGCGATGCTTCACTTCAGGTTTACTATATTCCTCTGACCTTCTTATTGACGATGAAACACAGAAATTGCATCGGAATTAAATGTAAAAGGCACAATGCTGACTTAAGTACAAGAAAACTGACTCTTCTTATTGTCTATGGTTTGAACCATTCCTGTGACACTAGTTATATATTCCGATGCTTCACTTCAGGTTCACTGTATCCCTCTGACCTTCTTATTGGCGATGAAGCACTGAAATTGCATCGGAATTAAATACAAAAGGCACAATGCCGACTGAAGTACAAGAAAACTGTTTCTTCTTACTGTCTATGTTTTGAACCATTCATGTGACACTCGTTATAAATCCCGATGCTTCACTGCAGGTTTACTGTATCCCTCTGACCATCTTATTGACGATGAAACACAGAAATTGCATCGCAATTAAATACAACAGGCACAATGCCGACTTAAGTACAAGAAAACTGACTCTTCTTACTGTCTATGGTTTGAACCATTCCTGTGACACTAGTTATAGATTCCGATGCTTCACTTCAGGTTCACTGTATCCCTCTGACCTTTTTATTGGCGATGAAACACTGAAATTGCATCGGAATTAAATACAAAAGGCACAATGCCGACTTAAGTACAAGAAAACTTACTCTTCTTACTATCTATGTTTGAACCATTCCTGTGACACTAGTTATAGATTCCGATGCTTCACTTCAGGTTTACTGTATGCCTCTGACCTTCTTATTGACGATGAAACAGAGAAATTGCATCGGAATTGAATACAAAAGGCACAATGTCGACTTAAGTAGAAGAAATCTGACTCTTCTTACTGTCTATGCTTTGAACAATTCCTGTGACACTAGTTATAGATTCTGATGCTTCACTTCAGGTTTACCGTATCCCTCCGACTTTCTTATTGCTGATGAAACACAGAAATGGCATCGGATTAAATACAAAAGGAACAATGCCGACTTAAGTACAAGAAAACTGATCTTCATACTGTCTATGTTTTGTGTTATTCCTGAGACACTAGTTATAGAATACGATGCTTCACTTCGGGTTCACTATATCCCACTGACCTTCTTATTGACGATGAAACACTGAAATTGCATCGGAATTAAATACAAAAGGCACAATGCCGACTTTAGTACAAGAAAACTGACTCTTCTTACTGTCTATGTTTTGAACCTTTCCTGTGACACTAGTTATAGAATACGATGCCTCACTTCTGGTTTACTGTATGCCTCTGACCTTCATATTGACGATGAAACACAGAAATTGCATCGGAATTAAATACAAAAGGTACAATGCCGACGTAAGTACAAGGAAACTGACCCTTCTTACTGTCTATATTTTGAAACATTCATGTGACACTCGTTATAGATTACGATGCTTTACTTCAGGTTTACTGAATCCCTCTGACCTTCTTCTTGACGATGAAACACAGAAATTGCTTCGGAAATAAATACAAAAGGCAGAATGTCGACTTAAGTACAAGATAACTGACTCTTGTTACTGTCTATGTTTTGAACCATTCCTGTGTCACTAGTTATAGATTCCGATATTCACTTCAGGTTTACTGTATCCCTCTGCCCTTCTTATTGACGATGAAACACAGAAATGGCATCGGAATTAAATACAAAAGGCACAATGCCGACTTATGTACAAGAAAACTGACTCTTCTTACTGTCTATGTTTTGAACCATTCATGTGAAACTCGTTATAGATTCCGATGTTATTTCAGGTTTACTGTATCCCTCTGACCTTCTTATTGACAATGAAACACAGAAATTGCATCGAAATTAAATACAAAAGGCACAATGCTGATTTAAATACAAGAAAACTGACTCTTCTTACTGTCTATGTTATGAACCATTCATGTGTCACTAATTATAGATTCCGATGCTTCACTTCAGGTTTACTGTATCCCTCTGACCTTCTTATTGACGATGAAACACAGACATTGCATCGGAATTAAGTACAAAAGGCACAATGCCGACCTAAGTACAAGAAAACTGACTCTTCTTACTGTCTATGATTTGAACCATTTCTGTGACACTAGTTATAGATTCCGATGCTCACTTCAGGTTTACTGTATTCCTCTGACCTTCTTATTGACGATGAAACACAGAAATTGCATCGGAATTAAATGTAAAAGGCACAATGCCGACTTAAGTACAAGAAAACTGACTCTTCTTACTGTCTATGGTATGAACCATTCCTGTGACACTAGTTATAGATTCCGATGCTTCACTTCAGGTTCACTGTATCCCTTTGACCTTCTTATTGTCGATGAAACACTGAAATTGCATCGCAATTAAATACAAAAGGCACAATGCCGACTGAAGTACAAGAAAACTGACTCTTCTTACTGTCTATGTTTTGAACCATTCATGTGACACTAGTTATAAATTCCGATGCTTCACTGCAGGTTTACTGTATCCCTCTGACCATCTTATTGACGATGAAACACAAAAATTGCATCGGAATTAAATACAAACGGCATAATGCCGACTTAAGTACAAGAAAACTGACTCTTCTTACTGTCTATGGTTTGAACCATTCCTGTGACACTAGTTATAGATTCCGATGCTTCACTTCATGTTCACTGTATTTCTCTGACCTTCTTATTGGCGATGAAACACTGAAATTGCATCGGAATTAAATACAAAAGGCACAATGCCGACTTAAGTACAAGAAAACTTACTCTTCTTACTGTCTATGTTTGAACCATTCCTGTGACACTAGTTATAGATTCCGATGCTTCACTTAAGGTTTACTGTATGCCTCTGACCTTCTTATTGACGATTAAACAAAGAAATTGCATCGGAATTGAATACAAAATGCACAATGTCGACTTAAGTACAAGAAATCTGACTCTTCTTTCTGTCTATGCTTTGAACAATTCCTGTGACACTAGTTATAGATTCCGATTCTTCATTTCAGGTTTACCGTATCCCTCCAACTTTCTTATTGACGATGAAACACAGATATGGCTTCGGATAAAATACAAAAGGAACAATGCCGACTTAAGTACAAGAAAACTGATCTTCATACTGTCTATGTTTTGTATTATTCCTGAGACACTAGTTATAGAATACGATGCTTCACTTCGGGTTCACTATATCCCACTGACCTTCCTATTGACGATGAAACACTGAAATTGCATCGGAATTAAATACAAAAGGCACAATGCCGACTAAAGGACAAGAAAACTGACTCTTCTTACTGTCTATGTTTTGACCATTCCTGTGACACTAAATATAAATTCCGATGCTTCACTTCAGGTTTACTGTATCCCTCTGACCCTCTTATTGACGATGAAACACAGAAATTGCATCGGAATTAAATACAAAAGGCACAATGCCGACTAAGGAACCAGAAAACTGACTCTTCTTACTGTCTGTGCTTTGAACCACTCCTGTGACACTAGTTATAGATTCCGATGCTTCACTTCAGGTTTACTGTATGCCTCTGACCTTCTTATTGACGATGAAACACGTAAATTGCATCGGAATTAAATACAAAAGGCACAATGCCGACTTAAGTACAAGAAAACTGACTCTTCCTACTGTCTATGTTTTGAACCATTCCTGTGACACTAGTTATAGATTTCGATGCTTCACTTTAGGTTTACTGTATCCCTCTGATCTTGTTATTGACGATGAATCACAGAAATTGCATCGCATTAAATACAAAAGGCAAAATGCCGCCTTAAGTAAAAGAAAACTGATCTTCTTACTGTCTATATTTTGAATAATTCCTGTGACACTAGTTATAGAATCGAATGCTTCACTTCTGGCTCAGTATATCCCTCTGACCTTCTTATTGACGATGAAACACTGAAATTGCATCGGAATTAAATACAAAAGGCACAATACGGACTTAAGTACAAGAAAACTGACACTTCATACTGTCTATGCTTTTGAACCATTCCTGTGACACTAGTTATAGATTCCGATGCTTCACTTCAGGTTTACTGTGTGCCTCTGACCTTCATATTGACGATGAAACACAGAAATTGCATCGGAATTAAATAGAAAATGTACAACGCCGACTTAAGTACAAGAAAACTGACTCTTCTTACTGTCTATGTTTTGAACCATTCCTGTGACACTAGTTATAGATTCCGATGCTTCACTTCAGGTTTACTGTATCCCTCTGACCATCTTATTGACGATGAAACACAGAAATTGCATCGAAATTAAATACAAAAGGCACAATGCTGATTTAAATACAAGAAAACTGACTCTTCTTACTGTCTATGTTTTGAACCATACATGTGTCACTAATTATAGATTCCGATGCTTCACTTCAGGTTTACTGTATCCCTCTGACCTTCTTATTGACGATGAAACACAGAAATTGCATCGGAATTAAATACAAAAGGCACAATGCCGACCTAAGTACAAGAAAACTGACTCTTCTTACTGTCTATGATTTGAACCATTCCTCTGACACTAGTTATAGTTTCCGATGATTCACTTCAGGTTTACTGTATTCCTCTGACCTTCTTATTGACGATGAAACACAGAAATTGCATCAGAATTAAATACAAAAGGCACAATGCCAACTTAAGTTCAAGAAAACTGACTCTTCCTACTGTCTATGCTTTGAACCATTCCTGTGACACTAGATATAGATTCCGATGCTTCACTTCAGGTTTACTGTATCCCTCTGACCTTCTTATTGACGATGAAACACAGAAATTGCATCGGAATTAAATACAAAAGGCACAATGCCGACTTATGTACAAGAAAACTGACACTTCTTACTGTCTATGAATTTAACCATTCATGTGAAACTCGTTATAGATTCCGATGCTTTACTTCAGCTTAACTGTATCCCTCTGACCTTCTTATTGACGATGAAACACAGAAATTGCTTCGGAATTAAATACAAAAAGGCACAATGCCGACATAAGTACAAGATAACTGACTCTTCTTACTGTCTATGTTTTGAACCATTCCTGTGACACTAAATATAAATTCCGATGCTTCACTTCAGGTTTACCGTATCCCTCCGACTTTCTTATTGACTATGAAACACAGAAATTGCATCGGATTAAATACAAAATTACCAATGCCGACTTAAGTACAAGAAAACTCATCTTCTTACTGCCTATGTTTTGAATTATTCCTAAGACACTAGTTGTAGAATACGATGCTTCACTTTGGGTTCACTATATCCCTCTGATCTTCTTATTGACGATGAAACACTGAAATTGCATCGGAATTAAATACAAAAGGCACAATGCGGACTTAAGTACAAGAAAACTGACTCCTCTTACTGTCTATTTTTTGAACCATTCCTGTGACACTAGTTATAGAATCCGATGCTTCACTTCAGGTTCACTGTATGCCTCTGACCTTCATATTGACGATGAAACACAGAAATTGCTTCGGAATTAAATACAAAAGGTACAATGTCGACGTAAGTACAAGAAAACTGACTCTTCTTACTGTCTATATTTTGAACCATTCATGTGACACTCGTTATAAATCCCGATGCTTCACTGCAGGTTTACTGTATCCCTCTGACCATCTTATTGACGATGAAACACAGAAATTGCATCGCAATTAAATACAACAGGCACAATGCCGACTTAAGTACAAGAAAACTGACTCTTCTTACTGTCTATGGTTTGAACAATTCCTGTGACACTAGTTATAGATTCCGATGCTTCACTTCAGGTTTACCGTATCCCTCCGACTTTCTTATTGCTGATGAAACACAGAAATGGCAATGGATTAAATACAAAAGGAACAATGCCGACTTAAGTACAAGAAAACTGACCTTCATACTGTCTATGTTTTGTATTATTCCTGAGACACTAGTTATAGAATACGATGCTTCACTTCGGGTTCACTATATCCCACTGACCTTCTTATTGACGATGAAACACTGAAATTGCATCGGAATTAAATACAAAAGGCACAATGCCGACTTTAGTACAAGAAAACTGACTCTTCTTACTGTCTATGTTTTGAACCTTTCCTGTGACACTAGTTATGGAATACGATGCCTCACTTCAGGTTTACTCTATGCCTCCGACCTTCATATTGACGATGAAACATAGAAATTGCATCGGAATTAAATACAAAAGGTACAATGCCGACTTAAATACAAGAAAACTGACCCTTCTTAGTGTCTATATTTTGAACTATTCATGTGACACTCGTTATAGATTACGATGCTTTACTTCAGGTTTACTGAATCCCTTTTGACCTTCTTCTTGACGATGAAACACAGAAATTGCTTCGGAAATAAATACAAAAGGCACAATGCCGACTCAAGTACAAGATAACTGACTCTTCCTACTGTCTATGTTTTGAACCATTCCTGTGACACTAGTTATAGATTTCGATGCTTCACTTTAGGTTTACTGTATCCCTCTGATCTACTTATTGACGATGAATCACAGAAATTGCATCGCATTAAATACATAAGGCAAAATGCCGACTTAAGTAAAAGAAAACTGAACTTCTTACTGTCTATGTTTTGAATAATTCCTGTGACACTAGATATAGAATCGAATGCTTCACTTCTGGCTCAGTATATCCCTCTGACCTTCTTATTGACGATGAAACACTGAAATTGCATCGGAATTATATACAAAAGGCACAATACCAACTTAAGTACAAGAAAACTGACACTTCATACTGTCTATGTTTTGAACCATTCCTGTGACACTAGTTATAGATTCCGATGCTTCACTTCAGGTTTACTGTGTGCCTCTGACCTTCATATTGACGATTAAGCACATAAATTGCATCGGAATTAAATACGAAAGGAACAATGCCGACTTAAGTACAAGAAAACTGACTCTTCATACTGTCTATGTTTTGAACCATTCCTGTGACACTAGTTATAGATTCCGATGCATCACTTCAGGTTTACTGTATCCCTTTGACCTTCTTATTGACGATGAAACACAGAAATTGCATCGAAATTAAATACAAAAGGCACAATGCTGATTTAAATACAAGAAAACTGACTCTTCTTACTGTCTATGTTTTGAACCATACATGTAACACTAATTATAGATTCCGATGATTCACTTCAGGTTTACTGTATCCCTCTGACCTTCTTATTGACGATGAAACACAGAAATTGCATCGGAATTAAATACAAAAGGCACAATGCCGACCTAAGTACAAGAAAACTGACTCTTCTTACTGTCTATGATTTGAACCATTCCTGTGACACTAGTTATAGTTTCCGATGCTTCACTTCAGGTTTGCTGTATTCCTCTGACCTTCTTATTGACGATGAAACACAGAAATTGCATCAGAATTAAATACAAAAGGCACAATGCCAACTTAAGTACAAGAAAACTGACTCTTCCTACTGTCTATGCTTTGACTCATTCCTGTGACACTAGTTATAGATTCCGATGCTTCACTTCAGGTTTACTGTATCCCTCTGACCTTCTTATTGACGATGAAACACAGAAATTGCATCGGAATTAAATACAAAAGGCACAATGCCGACTTATGTACAAGAAAACTGACACTTCTTACTGTCTATGAATTGAACCATTCATGTGAAACTCGTTATAGATTCCGATGCTTTACTTCAGGTTTACTGTATCCCTCTGACCTTCTTATTGACCATGAAACACAGAAATTGCTTCGGAATTAAATACAAAAAGGCACAATGCCGACATAAGTACAAGATAACTGACTCTTCTTACTGTCTATGTTTTGAACCATTCCTGTGACACTAAATATAAATTCCGATGCTTCACTTCAGGTTTACTGTATCCCTCTGACCTTCTTATTGACGATGAAACACAGAAATTGCATCCGAATTAAATACAAAAGGCACAATGCCGACTGAAGTACAAGAAAACTGACTCTTCTTGCTGTCTATGTTTTGAACCTTTCAAGTGACACTAGTTATAGATTACGATGCTTTACTTCAGGTTTACTGAATCCCTTTTGACCTTCTTCTTGACGATGAAACACAGAAATTGCTTCGGAAATAAATACAAAAGGCACAATGCCGACTCAAGTACAAGATAACTGACTCTTCCTACTGTCTATGTTTTGAACCATTCCTGTGACACTAGTTATAGATTTCGATGCTTCACTTTAGGTTTACTGTATCCCTCTGATCTACTTATTGACGATGAATCACAGAAATTGCATCGCATTAAATACATAAGGCAAAATGCCGACTTAAGTAAAAGAAAACTGAACTTCTTACTGTCTATGTTTTGAATAATTCCTGTGACACTAGATATAGAATCGAATGCTTCACTTCTGGCTCAGTATATCCCTCTGACCTTCTTATTGACGATGAAACACTGAAATTGCATCGGAATTATATACAAAAGGCACAATACCAACTTAAGTACAAGAAAACTGACACTTCATACTGTCTATGTTTTGAACCATTCCTGTGACACTAGTTATAGATTCCGATGCTTCACTTCAGGTTTACTGTGTGCCTCTGACCTTCATATTGACGATTAAGCACATAAATTGCATCGGAATTAAATACGAAAGGAACAATGCCGACTTAAGTACAAGAAAACTGACTCTTCATACTGTCTATGTTTTGAACCATTCCTGTGACACTAGTTATAGATTCCGATGCATCACTTCAGGTTTACTGTATCCCTTTGACCTTCTTATTGACGATGAAACACAGAAATTGCATCGAAATTAAATACAAAAGGCACAATGCTGATTTAAATACAAGAAAACTGACTCTTCTTACTGTCTATGTTTTGAACCATACATGTAACACTAATTATAGATTCCGATGATTCACTTCAGGTTTACTGTATCCCTCTGACCTTCTTATTGACGATGAAACACAGAAATTGCATCGGAATTAAATACATAAGGCACAATGCCGACCTAAGTACAAGAAAACTGACTCTTCTTACTGTCTATGATTTGAACCATTCCTGTGACACTAGTTATAGTTTCCGATGCTTCACTTCAGGTTTGCTGTATTCCTCTGACCTTCTTATTGACGATGAAACACAGAAATTGCATCAGAATTAAATACAAAAGGCACAATGCCAACTTAAGTACAAGAAAAGTGACTCTTCCTACTGTCTATGCTTTGACTCATTCCTGTGACACTAGTTATAGATTCCGATGCTTCACTTCAGGTTTACTGTATCCCTCTGACCTTCTTATTGACGATGAAACACAGAAATTGCATCGGAATTAAATACAAAAGGCACAATGCCGACTTATGTACAAGAAAACTGACACTTCTTACTGTCTATGAATTGAACCATTCATGTGAAACTCGTTATAGATTCCGATGCTTTACTTCAGGTTTACTGTATCCCTCTGACCTTCTTATTGACCATGAAACACAGAAATTGCTTCGGAATTAAATACAAAAAGGCACAATGCCGACATAAGTACAAGATAACTGACTCTTCTTACTGTCTATGTTTTGAACCATTCCTGTGACACTAAATATAAATTCCGATGCTTCACTTCAGGTTTACTGTATCCCTCTGACCTTCTTATTGACGATGAAACACAGAAATTGCATCCGAATTAAATACAAAAGGCACAATGCCGACTGAAGTACAAGAAAACTGACTCTTCTTGCTGTCTATGTTTTGAACCTTTCAAGTGACACTAGTTATAAATTCCGATGCTTCACTGCAGGTTTACTGTATCCCTCTGACCTTCTAATTGACGATGAAGCACAGAAATTGCATCGGAATTAAATACAAAAGGCACAATGCCGACATAAGTACAAGAAGTCTGACTCTTCTTACTGTCTATGCTTTGAACAATTCCTGTGACACTAGTTATAGATTCCGATGCTTCACTTCAGGTTTTCCGTATCACTCCGACTTTCTTATTGACTATGAAACACAGAAATTGCATCGGATTAAATACAAAAGGAACAATGCCGACTTAAGTACAAGAAAACTGATCTTCATACTGTCTATGCTTTGTATTATACCTGAGACACTAGTTATAGAATACCATGCTTCACTTCGGGTTCACTATATCCCACTGACCTTCTTATTGACGATGAAACACTGAAATTGCATCGGAATTAAATACAAAAGGCACAATGCCAACTTCAGTACAAGAAAACTGACTCTTCTTACTGTCTATATTTTGAACCTTTCCTGTGACACTAGTTATAGAATACGATGCATCACTTCAGGTTTACTGTATGCCTCTGACCTTCATATTGACGATGAAACACAGAAATTGCATCGGAATTAAATACAAAAGGTACAATGCCGACTTAAGTACAAGAAAACTGACCCTTCTTACTGTCTATACTTTGAACCATTCATGTGACACTCGTTATAGATTACGATGCTTTACTTCAGTTTTACTGAATCCCTCTGACCTTCTTCTTGACGATGAAACACAGATATTGCTTCGCAAATAAATACAAAAGTCACAATGCCGACTTAAGTACAAGATGACTGACTCTTCCTACTGTCTATGTTTTGAACCATTCCTGTGACACTTGTTATAGATTTCGATGCTTCACTTTAGGTGTACTGTATCCCTCTGATCTACTTATTGACGATGAATCACAGAAATTGCATCGCATTAAATACAAAAGGCAAAATGCCGACTTATGTACAAGAAAACTGACACTTCTTACTGTCTATGAATTGAACCATTCATGTGAAACTCGTTATAGATTCCGATGCTTTACTTCAGGTTTACTGTATCCCTCTGACCTTCTTATTGACGATGAAACACAGAGATTGCTTCGGAATTAAATACAAAAAGGCACAATGCCGACATAAGTACAAGATAACTGACTCTTCTTAACGTCTATGTTTTGAACCATTCCTGTGACACTAAATATAAATTCCGATGCTTCACTTCAGGTTTACTGTATCCCTCTGCCCTTCTTATTGACGATGAAACACAGAAATTGCATCGGAATTAAATACAAAAGGCACAATGCCGACTGAAGTACAAGAAAACTGACTCTTCTAACTGTCTATGTTTTGAACCATTCCTGTGACACTTGTTATAGATTTCGATGCTTCACTTTAGGTGTACTGTATCCCTCTGATCTACTTATTGACGATGAATCACAGAAATTGCATCGCATTAAATACAAAAGGCAAAATGCCGACTTATGTACAAGAAAACTGACACTTCTTACTGTCTATGAATTGAACCATTCATGTGAAACTCGTTATAGATTCCGATGCTTTACTTCAGGTTTACTGTATCCCTCTGACCTTCTTCTTGACGATGAAACACAGAAATTGTTTCGGAATTAAATACAAAACCCACAATGCCGACTTAAGTACAAGATAACTGACTCTTCTAACTGTCTGTGTTTTGAACCTTTCCTGTGACACTAGTTATAGATTTCGATGCTTCACTTTAGGTTTAGTGTATCCCTCTGATCTACTTATTGACGATGAATCACAGAAATTGCATCGCATTAAATACAAAAGGCAAAATGCCGACTTAAGTAAAAGAAAACTGATCTTCTTACTGTCTATGTTTTGAATAATTCCTGTGACACTAGATATAGAATCGAATGCTTCACTTCTGGCTCAGTATATCCCTCTGACCTTCTTATTGACGATGAAACACTGAAATTGCATCGGAATTAAATACAAATGGCACAATACCGACTTAAGTACAAGAAAACTGACACTTCATACTGTCTATGTTTTGAACCATTCCTGTGACACTAGTTATAGATTCCGATGCTTCACTTCAGGTTTACTGTGTGCCTCTGACCTTCATATTGACGATGAAACACATAAATTGCATCGGAATTAAATACAAAAGGCACAATGCCGACTTAAGTACAAGAAAACTGACTCTTCATGCTGTCTATGTTTTGAACCATTCCTGTGACACTAGTTATAGATTCCGATGCATCACTTCAGGTTTACTGTATCCCTCTGCCGTTCTTATTGACGATGAAACACAGAAATTGCATCGGAATTAAATAGAAAAGGTACAACGCCGACTCAAGTACAAGAAAACTGACTCTTCTTACTGTCTATGTTTTGAAACATTCCTGTGACACTAGTTATAGATTCCGATGCTTCACTTCAGGTTTACTGTATCCCTCCGACCTTCGTATTGACGATGAAACACAGAAATTGCATCGAAATTAAATACAAAAGGCACAATGCTGATTTAAATACAAGAAAACTGACTCTTCTTACTGTCTATGTTTTGAACCATACATGTGTCACTAATTATAGATTCCGATACTTCACTTCAGGTTTACTGTATCCCCCTGACCTTCTTATTGACGATGAAACAGAGAAATTGAATCGGAATTGAATACAAAAGGCACAATGTCGACTTAAGTACAAGAAATCTGACTCTTCTTACTGTCTATGCTTTGAACAATTCCTGTGACACTAGTTATAGATTCCGATGCTTCACTTCAGGTTTACCGTATCCCTCCGACTTTCTTATTGCTGATGAAACACAGAAATGGCAATGGATTAAATACAAAAGGAACAATGCCGACTTAAGTACAAGAAAACTGACCTTCATACTGTCTATGTTTTGTATTATTCCTGAGACACTAGTTATAGAATACGATGCTTCACTTCGGGTTCACTATATCCCACTGACCTTCTTATTGACGATGAAACACTGAAATTGCATCGGAATTAAATACAAAAGGCACAATGCCGACTTTAGTACAAGAAAACTGACTCTTCTTACTGTCTATGTTTTGAACCTTTCCTGTGACACTAGTTATAGAATACGATGCCTCACTTCAGGTTTACTCTATGCCTCCGACCTTCATATTGACGATGAAACATAGAAATTGCATCGGAATTAAATACAAAAGGTACAATGCCGACTTAAATACAAGAAAACTGACCCTTCTTAGTGTCTATATTTTGAACTATTCATGTGACACTCGTTATAGATTACGATGCTTTACTTCAGGTTTACTGAATCCCTCTGACCTTCTTCTTGACGATGAAACACAGAAATTGCTTCGGAAATAAATACAAAAGGCACAATGCCGACTCAAGTACAAGATAACTGACTCTTCCTACTGTCTATGTTTTGAACCATTCCTGTGACACTAGTTATAGATTTCGATGCTTCACTTTAGGTTTACTGTATCCCTCTGATCTACTTATTGACGATGAATCACAGAAATTGCATCGCATTAAATACATAAGGCAAAATGCCGACTTAAGTAAAAGAAAACTGAACTTCTTACTGTCTATGTTTTGAATAATTCCTGTGACACTAGATATAGAATCGAATGCTTCACTTCTGGCTCAGTATATCCCTCTGACCTTCTTATTGACGATGAAACACTGAAATTGCATCGGAATTATATACAAAAGGCACAATACCAACTTAAGTACAAGAAAACTGACACTTCATACTGTCTATGTTTTGAACCATTCCTGTGACACTAGTTATAGATTCCGATGCTTCACTTCAGGTTTACTGTGTGCCTCTGACCTTCATATTGACGATTAAGCACATAAATTGCATCGGAATTAAATACGAAAGGAACAATGCCGACTTAAGTACAAGAAAACTGACTCTTCATACTGTCTATGTTTTGAACCATTCCTGTGACACTAGTTATAGATTCCGATGCATCACTTCAGGTTTACTGTATCCCTTTGACCTTCTTATTGACGATGAAACACAGAAATTGCATCGAAATTAAATACAAAAGGCACAATGCTGATTTAAATACAAGAAAACTGACTCTTCTTACTGTCTATGTTTTGAACCATACATGTAACACTAATTATAGATTCCGATGATTCACTTCAGGTTTACTGTATCCCTCTGACCTTCTTATTGACGATGAAACACAGAAATTGCATCGGAATTAAATACAAAAGGCACAATGCCGACCTAAGTACAAGAAAACTGACTCTTCTTACTGTCTATGATTTGAACCATTCCTGTGACACTAGTTATAGTTTCCGATGCTTCACTTCAGGTTTGCTGTATTCCTCTGACCTTCTTATTGACGATGAAACACAGAAATTGCATCAGAATTAAATACAAAAGGCACAATGCCAACTTAAGTACAAGAAAACTGACTCTTCCTACTGTCTATGCTTTGACTCATTCCTGTGACACTAGTTATAGATTCCGATGCTTCACTTCAGGTTTACTGTATCCCTCTGACCTTCTTATTGACGATGAAACACAGAAATTGCATCGGAATTAAATACAAAAGGCACAATGCCGACTTATGTACAAGAAAACTGACACTTCTTACTGTCTATGAATTGAACCATTCATGTGAAACTCGTTATAGATTCCGATGCTTTACTTCAGGTTTACTGTATCCCTCTGACCTTCTTATTGAAAATGAAACACAGAAATTGCTTCGGAATTAAATACAAAAAGGCACAATGCCGACATAAGTACAAGATAACTGACTCTTCTTACTGTCTATGTTTTGAACCATTCCTGTGACACTAAATATAAATTCCGATGCTTCACTTCAGGTTTACTGTATCCCTCTGACCTTCTTATTGACGATGAAACACAGAAATTGCATCCGAATTAAATACAAAAGGCACAATGCCGACTGAAGTACAAGAAAACTGACTCTTCTTGCTGTCTATGTTTTGAACCTTTCAAGTGACACTAGTTATAAATTCCGATGCTTCACTGCAGGTTTACTGTATCCCTCTGACCTTCTAATTGACGATGAAGCACAGAAATTGCATCGGAATTAAATACAAAAGGCATAATGCCGACATAAGTACAAGAAGTCTGACTCTTCTTACTGTCTATGCTTTGAACAATTCCTGTGACACTAGTTATAGATTCCGATGCTTCACTTCAGGTTTTCCGTATCACTCCGACTTTCTTATTGACTATGAAACACAGAAATTGCATCGGATTAAATACAAAAGGAACAATGCCGACTTAAGTACAAGAAAACTGATCTTCATACTGTCTATGCTTTGTATTATACCTGAGACACTAGTTATAGAATACCATGCTTCACTTCGGGTTCACTATATCCCACTGACCTTCTTATTGACGATGAAACACTGAAATTGCATCGGAATTAAATACAAACGGCACAATGCCGACTTCAGTACAAGAAAACTGACTCTTCTTACTGTCTATATTTTGAACCTTTCCTGTGACACTAGTTATAGAATACGATGCATCACTTCAGGTTTACTGTATGCCTCTGACCTTCATATTGACGATGAAACACAGAAATTGCATCGGAATTAAATACAAAAGGTACAATGCCGACTTAAGTACAAGAAAACTGACCCTTCTTACTGTCTATACTTTGAACCATTCATGTGACACTCGTTATAGATTACGATGCTTTACTTCAGGTTTACTGAATCCCTCTGACCTTCTTCTTGACGATGAAACACAGATATTGCTTCGCAAATAAATACAAAAGTCACAATGCCGACTTAAGTACAAGATGACTGACTCTTCCTACTGTCTATGTTTTGAACCATTCCTGTGACACTTGTTATAGATTTCGATCCTTCACTTTAGGTGTACTGTATCCCTCTGATCTACTTATTGACGATGAATCACAGAAATTGCATCGCATTAAATACAAAAGGCAAAATGCCGACTTATGTACAAGAAAACTGACACTTCTTACTGTCTATGAATTGAACCATTCATGTGAAACTCGTTATAGATTCCGATGCTTTACTTCAGGTTTACTGTATCCCTCTGACCTTCTTATTGACGATGAAACACAGAGATTGCTTCGGAATTAAATACAAAAAGGCACAATGCCGACATAAGTACAAGATAACTGACTCTTCTTAACGTCTATGTTTTGAACCATTCCTGTGACACTAAATATAAATTCCGATGCTTCACTTCAGGTTTACTGTATCCCTCTGCCCTTCTTATTGACGATGAAACACAGAAATTGCATCGGAATTAAATACAAAAGGCACAATGCCGACTGAAGTACAAGAAAACTGACTCTTCTAACTGTCTATGTTTTGAACCATTCAAGTGACACTAGTTATAAATTCCGATGCTTCACTGCAGGTTTACTGTATCCCTCTGACCTTCTAATTGACGATGAAGCACAGAAATTGCATCGGAATTAAATACAGAAGGCACAATGCCGACATAAGTACAAGAAATCTGACTCTTCTTACTGTCTATGCTTTGAACAATTCCTGTGACACTAGTTATAGATTCCGATGCTTCACTTCAGGTTTTCCGTATCCCTCCGACTTTCTTATTGACTATGAAACACAGAAATTGCATCGGATTAAATACAAAATTACCAATGCCGACTTAAGTACAAGAAAACTCATCTTCTTACTGCGTATGTTTTGAATTATTCCTGAGACACTAGTTATAGAATACGATGCTTCACTTCGGGTTCACTATATCCCTCTGATCTTCTTATTGGCGATGAAACACTGAAATTGCATCGGAATTAAATACAAAAGGCACAATGCCGACTTAAGTACAAGAAAACTTACTCTTCTTACTGTCTATGTTTGAACCATTCCTGTGACACTAGTTATAGATTCCGATGCTTCACTTCAGGTTTACTGTATGCCTCTGACCTTCATATTGACGATGAAACACAGAAATTGCATCGGAAATAAATACAAAACGTACAATGCCGACTTAACTACAAGAAAACTGACCCTTCTTACTGTCTATACTTTGAACCATTCATGTGACACTCGTTATAGATTACGATGCTTTACTTCAGGTTTACTGAATCCCTCTGACCTTCTTCTTGACGATGAAACGCAGATATTGCTTCGGAAATAAATACAAAAGGCACAATGCCGACTTAAGTACAAGATGACTGACTCTTCCTACTGTCTATGTTTTGAACCTTTCCTGTGACACTAGTTATAGATTTCGATGCTTCACTTTAGGTTTAGTGTATCCCTCTGATCTACTTATTGACGATGAATCACAGAAATTGCATCGCATTAAATACAAAAGGCAAAATGCCGACTTAAGTAAAAGAAAACTGATATTCTTACTGTCTATGTTTTGAATAATTCCTGTGACACTAGATATAGAATCGAATGCTTCACTTCTGGCTCAGTATATCCCTCTGACCTTCTTATTGACGATGAAACACTGAAATTGCATCGGAATTAAATACAAATGGCACAATACCGACTTAAGTACAAGAAAACTGACACTTCATACTGTCTATGTTTTGAACCATTCCTGTGACACTAGTTATAGATTCCGATGCTTCACTTCAGGTTTACTGTGTGCCTCTGACCTTCATATTGACGATGAAACACATAAATTGCATCGGAATTAAATACAAAAGGCACAATGCCGACTTAAGTACAAGAAAACTGACTCTTCATGCTGTCTATGTTTTGAACCATTCCTGTGACACTAGTTATAGATTCCGATGCATCACTTCAGGTTTACTGTATCCCTCTGCCGTTCTTATTGACGATGAAACACAGAAATTGCATCGGAATTAAATAGAAAAGGTACAACGCCGACTCAAGTACAAGAAAACTGACTCTTCTTACTGTCTATGTTTTGAAACATTCCTGTGACACTAGTTATAGATTCCGATGCTTCACTTCAGGTTTACTGTATCCCTCCGACCTTCGTATTGACGATGAAACACAGAAATTGCATCGAAATTAAATACAAAAGGCACAATGCTGATTTAAATACAAGAAAACTGACTCTTCTTACTGTCTATGTTTTGAACCATACATGTGTCACTAATTATAGATTCCGATACTTCACTTCAGGTTTACTGTATCCCCCTGACCTTCTTATTGACGATGAAACACAGAAATTGCATCGGAATTAAATACAAAAGGCACAATGCCGACTTATGTACAAGAAAACTGACACTTCATACTGTCTATGAATTGAACCATTCATGTGAAACTCGTTATAGATTCCGATGCTTTACTTCAGGTTTACTGTATCCCTCTGACCTTCTTATTGACGATGAAACACAGAAATTGCTTCGGCATTAAATACAAAAAGGCACAATGCCGACATAAGTACAAGATAACTGACTCTTCTTAACGTCTATGTTTTGAACCATTCCTGTGACACTAAATATAAATTCCGATGCTTCACTTCAGGTTTACTGTATCCCTCTGCCCTTCTTATTGACGATGAAACACAGAAATTGCATCGGAATTAAATACAAAAGGCACAATGCCGACTGAAGTACAAGAAAACTGACTCTTCTAACTGTCTATGTTTTGAACCATTCAAGTGACACTAGTTATAAATTCCGATGCTTCACTGCAGGTTTACTGTATCCCTCTGACCTTCTAATTGACGATGAAGCACAGAAATTGCATCGGAATTAAATACAAAAGGCACAATGCCGACATAAGTACAAGAAATCTGACTCTTCTTACTGTCTATGCTTTGAACAATTCCTGTGACACTAGTTATAGATTCCGATGCTTCACTTCAGGTTTTCCGTATCCCTCCGACTTTCTTATTGACTATGAAACACAGAAATTGCATCGGATTAAATACAAAATTACCAATGCCGACTTAAGTACAAGAAAACTCATCTTCTTACTGCGTATGTTTTGAATTATTCCTGAGACACTAGTTATAGAATACGATGCTTCACTTCGGGTTCACTATATCCCTCTGATCTTCTTATTGGCGATGAAACACTGAAATTGCATCGGAATTAAATGCAAAAGGCACAATGCCGACTTAAGTACAAGAAAACTTACTCTTCTTACTGTCCATGTTTGAACCAATCCTGTGACACTAGTTATAGATTCCGATGCTTCACTTCAGGTTTACTGTATGCCTCTGACCTTCATATTGACGATGAAACACAGAAATTGCATCGGAATTAAATACAAAACGTACAATGCCGACTTAACTACAAGAAAACTGACCCTTCTTACTGTCTATACTTTGAACCATTCATGTGACACTCGTTATAGATTACGATGCTTTACTTCAGGTTTACTGAATCCCTCTGACCTTCTTCTTGACGATGAAACGCAGATATTGCATCGGAATTAAATACAAAAGGCACAATGCCGACTTAAGTACAAGAAAACTGACTCTTCTTACTGTCTATGTTTTGAACCATTCAAGTGGCACTAGTTATAAATTCCGATGCTTCACTGTAGGTTTACTGTATCCCTCTGACCTTCTTATTGACGATAAAACGCAAAAATTGCATCGGAATTAAATACAAAAGGTACAATGCCGACATAAGTACAAGAAAACAGACTCTTCTTACTGTCTATATTTTGAACCATTCATGTGACACTCGTATAGATTACGATGCTTTACTTCAGGTTTACTGTATCCCTCTGACCTTCTTCTTGACGATGAAAGACAGAAATTGCTTCGGAAATAAATACAAATGGCACAATGCCGACTTAAGTACAAAATAACTGACTCTTCTTACTGTCTGTGCTTTGAACCATTCCTGTGACACGAGTTATAGATTCCGATGTTTCACTTCAGGTTTACTGTATCCCTCTGACCTTCTTATTGACGATGAAACAGAGAAATTGCATTGGAATTGAATACAAAAGGCACAATGTCGACTTAAGTACAAGAAAACTGACTCTTCTTACTGTCTATGTTATGAACCATTCATGTGAATCTCGTTATAGATTCCGATGCTTTACTTCAGATTTACTGTATCCCTCTGACCTTCTTATTGACGATGAAACACAGAAATCGCATCGGAATTAAATACAAAAGGCACCATGGCGACTTAAGTACAAGAAAACTGACTCGTCTTACTGTCTATGCTTTGAACAATTCCTGTGACACTAGTTATAGATACCGATGCTTCACTTCAGGTTTACCGTATCCCTCCGACTTTCTTATTGACTATGAAACACAGAAATTGCATCGGATTAAATAATAAATTACCAATGCCGACTTATGTACAAGAAAACTCATCTTCTTACTGCGTATGTATTGAAATATTCCTGAGACACTAGTTATAGAATACGATGCTTCACTTCGGGTTCACTATATCCCTCTGATCTTCTTGTTGACGATGAAACACTGAAATTGCATCGGAATTAAATACAAAAGGCACAATGCCGACTTAAGTACAAGATAACTGACTCTTCTTACTGTCTGTGTTTTGAACCATTCCTGTGACACGAGTTATAGATTCCGATGCTTCACTTCAGGTTTACTGTATCCCTCTGACCTTCTTATTGACGATGAAACAGAGAAATTACATTGGAATTGAATACAAAAGGCACAATGTCGACTTAAGTACAAGAAAACTGACTCTTCTTACTGTCTATGTTTTGAACCTTTCCTGTGACACTAGTTATAGAATCCGATGCTTCACTTCAGGTTTACTGTATGCCTCTGACCTTCATATTGACGATGAAACACAGAAATTGCTTCGGAATTAAATACAAAGAGTACAATGTCGACGTAAGTACAAGAAAACTGACCCTTCTTACTGTCTATATTTTGAACCATTCATGTGACACTCGTTATAGATTACGATGCTTTACTTCAGGTTTACTTTATCCCTCTGACCTTCTTCGTGACGATGAAAGACAGAAATTGCTTCGGAAATAAATACAAATGGCACAATGCCGACTTAAGTACAAGATAACTGACTCTTCTTACTGTCTGTGTTTTGAACCATTCCTGTGACACGAGTTATAGATTCGGATGCTTCACTTCAGGTTTACTGTATCCCTCTGACCTTCTTATTGACGATGAAACAGAGAAATTGCATTGGAATTGAATACAAAAGGCACAATGTCGACTTAAGTACAAGAAAACTGACTCTTCTTACTGTCTATGTTATGAACCATTCATGTGAAACTCGTTATAGGTTCCGATGCTTTACTTCAGATTTACTGTATCCCTCTGACCTTCTCATTGACGATGAAACACAGAAATCGCATCGGAATTAAATACAAAAGGCACCATGCCGACTTAAGTACAAGAAAACTGACTCTTCTTACTGTCTATGTTTTGAACCATTCCTGTGTCACTAGTTATAGATTCCGATGCTTCACTTCAGGTTTACTGTATCCCTCTGCCCTTCTTATTGAC
Organism: Schistocerca piceifrons; assembly: GCF_021461385.2. NCBI lineage: Eukaryota > Metazoa > Arthropoda > Insecta > Orthoptera > Acrididae > Schistocerca > Schistocerca piceifrons. The sequence goes on along the minus strand of NW_025728996.1, from coordinate 151,694 downwards.
GATGAAACACAGAAATTGGATCGGAATTAAATACAAAAGGTACAATGCCGACTTAAGTACAAGAAAACTGACTCTTTTTACTGTCTATACTTTGAACCATTCATGTGACACTCGATATAGATTACGATGCTTTACTTCAGGTTTACTGTATCCCTCCGACCTTCTTCTTGACGATGAAACACAGAAATTGCATCGGAATTAAATACAAAAGGCACAATGCCGACTTAAGTACAAGAAAACTGACTCTTCTTACAGTCTATGTTTTAAACCATTCCTGTGACACTAGTTATAGATTCCGATGCTTCACTTCAGGTTTACTGTATCCCTCTGAGCTTTTTATTGACCATGAAACACAGACATTGCATCGGAATTAAATTGAAAAGGCACAATACCGACTGAAGTACAAGAAAACTGACTCTTCTTACTGTCTATGATTTGAACCATACCTGTGACACTTGTTATAGATTCCGATGCTTCACTTCAGGTTTACTGTATACCTCTGACCTTCTTATTGACGATGAAACACAGAAATTGCTTCGGAATTAAATAGAAAAGGCACAATGAGGACTTAAGTACAAGAAAACAGACTATTCTTACTGTCTATGTTTTGAACCATTCCTTTGACACTAGGTATAGATTCCGATGCTTCACTTCAGGTTTACTGTATCCTTCTGACCTTCTTATTGACGATGAAACACAGAAATTGCATCGAAATTAAATACAAGAGGCAGAATGCTGATTTAAATACAAGAAAACTGACTCTTCTTACTGACTATGCTTTGAACCATTCATGTGTCACTAGTTATAGATTCCGAAGCTTCACTTCTGGTTAATTGTATCCCTCCGACCTTCTTATAGATGATGAAACACAGAAATTCCTTTGGAATTAATTTCAAAAGCACAATGCCGACCTAAGCACAAGAAAACTGACTCTTCTTACTGTCTATGATTTGAACCATTCCTGTGACACTAGTTATGGATTCCAATGCTTCACTTCATGTTTACTGTATCCCTCTGACCTTCTTACTGACGATGAAACACAGAAATTGCATCGGAATCAGATACAAAAGCACAATGCCGACTGAAGTACACGAAAACTGACTCTTCTTCCTGTCTATATTTTGAACCATTCATGTGACACTCGATATAGGTTACGATGCTTTACTTCAGGTTTACTGTTTCCCTCCGACCTTCTTCTTGACGATGAAACACAGAAATTGCATCGGAATTAAATACAAACGGCACAATGCCGACATAAGTACAAGAAAACTGACTCTTCTTACTGTCTATGTTTTGAACCATAATTGTGACACTTGTTATAGATTCCGATGCTTCGCTTCAGGTTTACTGTATACCTCTGACCTTCTTATTGACGATGAAACACAGAAATTGCTTCGGAATTAAATACAAAAGGCACAATGCCGACATAAGTACAAGAAAACTGACTCTTCTTACTGTCTATGTTTTGAACCATACCTGTGACACTTGTTATAGATTCCGATGCTTCACGTCAGGTTTACTGTATACCTCTGACCTTCTTATTGGCGATGAAACATAGAAATTGCTTCGGAATTAAATAGAAAAGGCACAATGCCGACTTAAGTACAAGAAAACAGACTATTCTTACTGTCTATGTTTTGAACCATTCCTGTGACACTAGTTATAGATTCCGATACTTCACTTCAGGTTTACTGTATCCCTCTGACCTTCTTATTGCCGATGAAACACAGAAATTGCATCGAAATTAAATACAAGAGGCACAATGCTGATTTAAATACAAGAAAACTGACCCTTCTTACTGACTATGTTTCGAACCATTCATGTGTCACTAGTTATAGATTCCGATGCTTCACTTACTGGTTAATTGTATCCCTCTGACCTTCTTATAGATGATGAAACACAGAAATTGCTTTGGAATTAAAAACAAAAGGCACAATGCCGACCTAAGCACAAGAAAACTGACTCTTCTTACTGTCTATGATTTGAACCATTCCTGTGACACTAGTTATGGATTCCAATGCTTCACTTCATGTATACTGTATCCCTCTGACCTTCTTACTGACGATGAAACACAGAAATTGCATCGGAATTAAATACAAAAGCACAATGCCGACTTAAGTACAAGAAAAAATGACTCTTCTTACTGTCTATGTTTTGAACCATACCTGTGAAACTTGTTATAGATTCCGATGCTTCACTTCAGGTTTACTGTACACCTCTGACCTTCTTATTGACGATGAAACACAGAAATTGCTTCGCAATTAAATATAAAAGGCACAATGCCGACTTCAGTACAAGAAAACTGACTCTTCTTACTGTCTATGGTTTGAACCATTCATGTGTCACTAGTTATAGATTCCGATGCTTCACTGCAGGTTTACTGTATCCCTCTGACCTTCTTATTGACGATGAATCACATAAATTGCATCGGAATTAAATACAAAAGGCACAATGCCGACTTAAGTACAAGGAAACTGAATCTTCTTACTGTCTATGATTTGAACCATTCCTGTGACACTAGTTATAGATTCCGATGCTTCACTTCAGTTTTACTATATTCCTCTGACCTTCTTATTGACGATGAAACACAGAAATTGCATCGGAATTAAATGTAAAAGGCACAATGCCGACTTAAGTACAAGAAAACTGACTCTTCTTACTGTCTATGATTTGAACCATTCCTGTGACACTAGTTATAGATTCCGATGCTTCACTTCAGGTTCACTGTATCCCTCTGACCTTCTTATTGGCGATGAAACACTGAAATTGCATCGGAATTAAATACAAAAGGCACAATGCCGACTGAAGTACAAGAAAACTGTTTCTTCTTACTGTCTATGTTTTGAACCATTCATGTGACACTCGTTATAAATCCCGATGCTTCACTGCAGGTTTACTGTATCCCTCTGACCATCTTATTGACGATGAAACACAGAAATTGCATCGCAAATTAAATACAACAGGCACAATGCCGACTTAAGTACAAGAAAACTGACTCTTCTTACTGTCTATGGTTTGAACCATTCCTGTGACACTAGTTATAGATTCCGATGCTTCACTTCAGGTTCACTGTATCCCTCTGACATTCGTATTGGCGATTAAACACTGTAATTGCATCGGGATTAAATACAAAAGGCACAATGCCGACTTAAGTACAAGAAATGTTACTCTTCTTACTGTCTATGTTTGAACCATTCCTGTGACACTAGTTATAGATTCCGATGCTTCACTTCAGGTTTACTGTATGCCACTGACCTTCTTATTGACGATGAAACAGAGAAATTGCATCGGAATTGAATACAAAAGGCACAATGTCGACTTAAGTACAAGAAATCTGGCTCTTCTTACTGTCTATGCTTTGAACAATTCCTGTGACACTAGTTATAGATTCCGATGCTTCACTTCAGGTTTACCGTATCCCTCCGACTTTCTTATTGCTGATGAAACACAGAAATGGCATCGGATTAAATACAAAAGGAACAATGCCGACTTAAGTACAAGAAAACTGATCTTCATACTGCCTATGTTTTGTATTATTCCCGAGACACTAGTTATAGAATACGATGCATCACTTCGGGTTCACTATATCCCACTGACCTTCTTATTGACGATGAAACACTGAAATTGCATCGGAATTAAATACAAAAGGAACAATGCCGACTTTAGTGCAAGAAAACTGACTCTTCTTACGGTCTATGTTTTGAACCTTTCCTGTGACACTAGTTATAGAATCCGATGCTTCACTTCAGGTTTACTGTATGCCTCTGACCTTCATATTGACGATGAAACACAGAAATTGCTTCGGAATTAAATACAAAGAGTACAATGTCGACGTAAGTACAAGAAAACTGACTCTTCTTACTGTCTATATTTTGAATCATTCATGTGACACTCGTTATAGATTACGATGCTTTACTTCAGGTTTACTGTATCCCTCTGACCTTCTTCTTGACGATGAAAGACAGAAATTGCTTCGGAAATAAATACATATGGCACAATGCCGACTTAAGTACAAGATAACTGACTCTTCTTACTGTCTGTGTTTTGAACCATTCCTGTGACACGAGTTATAGATTCGGATGCTTCACTTCGGGTTTACTGTATCCCTCTGACCTTCTTATTGACGATGAAACAGAGAAATTGCATTGGAATTGAATACAAAAGGCACCATGCCGACTTAAGTACAAGAAAACTGACTCTTCTTACTGTCTATGTTTTGAACCATTCCTCTGACACTAGTTATAGATTCCGATGCGTCACTTCAGGTTTACTGTATCCGTCTGACCTTCTTACTGACGATGAAACACAGAAATTGCATCGGAATTAAATACAAACGGCACAATGCCGACATAAGTACAAGAAAACTGACTCTTCTTACTGTCTATGTTTTGAACCATTCATGTGTCACTAGTTATAGATTCCGATGCTTCACTTCTGGTTAATTGTTTCCCTCTGACCTTCTTACTGACGATGAAACACAGAAATTGCATCGGAATTAAATACAAAAGCACAATGCCGACTTAAGTACACGAAAACTGACTCTTCTTGCTGTCTATATTTCGAACCATTCATGTGACACTCGATATAGATTACGATGCTTTACTTCAGGTTTACTGTATCCCTCCGACCTTCTTCTTGACGATGAAACACAGAAATTGCATCGGAATTAAATTCAAAAGGCACAATGCCGACTTAAGTACAAGAAAACTGACTCTTCTTACAGTCTATGTTTTGAACCATTCCTGTGACACTAGTTATAGATTCCGATGCTTCACTTCAGGTTTACTGTATCCCTCTGAGCTTCTTATTGACGATGAAACACAGACATTGCATCGGAATGAAATAGAAAAGCCACAATACCGACTTAAGTACAAGAAAACTGACTCTTCTTACTGTCTATGATTTGAACCATTCCTGTGACACTAGTTATAGATTCCGATGCTTCACTTCAGGTTTACTGTATACCTCTGACCTTCATATTGACGATGAAACACAGAAATTGCTTCGGAATTAAATAGAAAAGGCACAATGAGGACATAAGTACAAGAAAACAGACTATTCTTACTGTCTATGTTTTGAACCATTCCTTTGACACTAGGTATAGATTCCGATGCTTCACTTCAGGTTTACTGTATCCTTCTGACCTTCTTATTGACGATGAAACACAGAAATTGCATCGAAATTAAATACAAGAGGCACAATGCTGATTTAAATACAAGAAAACTGACTCTTCTTACTGACTATGCTTTGAACCATTCATGTGTCACTAGTTATAGATTCCGAAGCTTCACTTCTGGTTAATTGTATCCCTCTGACCTTCTTATAGATGATGAAACACAGAAATTCCTTTGGAATTAATTACAAAAGCACAATGCCGACCTAAGCACAAGAAAACTGACTCTTCTTACTGTCTATGATTTGAACCATTCCTGTGACACTAGTTATGGATTCCAATGCTTCACTTCATGTTTACTGTATCCCTCTGACCTTCTTACTGACGATGAAACACAGAAATTGCATCGGAATTAGATACAAAAGCACAATGCCGACTGAAGTACACGAAAACTGACTCTTCTTCCTGTCTATATTTTGAACCATTCATGTGACACTCGATATAGATTACGATGCTTTACTTCAGGTTTACTGTTTCCCTCCGACCTTCTTCTTGACGATGAAACACAGAAATTGCATCGGAATTAAATACAAACGGCACAATGCCGACATAAGTACAAGAAAACTGGACTCTTCTTACTGTCTATGTTTTTGAACCATAATTGTGACACTTGTTATAGATTCCGATGCTTCACTTCGGGTTTACTGTATACCTCTGACCTTCTTATTGACGATGAAACACATAAATTGCTTCGGAATTAAATAGAAAAGGCACAATGCCGACTTAAGTACAAGAAAACAGACTATTCTTACTGTCTATGTTCTGAACCATTCCTGTGACACTAGTTATAGATTCCGATGCTTCACTTCAGGTTTACTGTATCCCTCTGACCTTCTTATTGACGATGAAACACAGAAATTGCATCGAAATTAAATACAAGAGGCACAATGCTGATTTAAATACAAGAAAACTGGTTCTTCTTACTGACTATGTTTTGAACCATTCATGTGTCACTAGTTATAGATTCCGATGCTTCACTTCTGGTTAATTGTATCCCTCTGACCTTCTTATAGATGATGAAACACAGAAATTGCTTTGGAATTAAATACAAAAGGCACAATGCCGACCTAAGCACAAGAAAACTGACTCTTCTTACTGTCTATGATTTGAACCATTCCTGTGACACTAGTTATGGATTCCAATGCTTCACTTCATGTTTACTGTATCCCTCTGACCTTCTTACTGACGATGAAACACAGAAATTGCATCGGAATTAAATACAAAAGCACAATGCCGACTTAAGTACAAGAAAACTGACTCTTCTTACTGTCTTAGTTTGGAACCATACCTGTGACACTTGTTATAGATTCCGATGCTTCACTTCAGGTTTACTGTATACCTCTGACCTTCTTATTGGCGATGAAACATAGAAATTGCTTCGGAATTAAATAGAAAAGGCACAATGCCGACTTAAGTACAAGAAAACAGACTATTCTTACTGTCTATGTTTTGAACCATTCCTGTGACACTAGTTATAGATTCCGATACTTCACTTCAGGTTTACTGTATCCCTCTGACCTTCTTATTGCCGATGAAACACAGAAATTGCATCGAAATTAAATACAAGAGGCACAATGCTGATTTAAATACAAGAAAACTGACCCTTCTTACTGACTATGTTTCGAACCATTCATGTGTCACTAGTTATAGATTCCGATGCTTCACTTCTGGTTAATTGTATCCCTCTGACCTTCTTATAGATGATGAAACACATAAATTGCTTTGGAATTAAAAACAAAAGGCACAATGCCGACCTAAGCACAAGAAAACTGACTCTTCTTACTGTCTATGATTTGAACCATTCCAGTGACACTAGTTATGGATTCCAATGCTTCACTTCATGTATACTGTATCCCTCTGACCTTCTTACTGACGATGAAACACAGAAATTGCATCGGAATTAAATACAAATGCACAATGCCGACTTAGGTACAAGAAAAATGACTCTTCTTACTGTCTATGTTTTGAACCATACCTCTGAAACTTGTTATAGATTCCGATGCTTCACTTCAGGTTTACTGTACACCTCTGACCTTCTTATTGACGATGAAACACAGAAATTGCTTCGCAATTAAATATAAAAGGCACAATGCCGACTTCAGTACAAGAAAACTGACTCTTCTTACTGTCTATGGTTTGAACCATTCATGTGTCACTAGTTATAGATTCCGATGCTTCACTGCAGGTTTACTGTATCCCTCTGACCTTCTTATTGACGATGAATCACATAAATTGCATCGGAATTAAATACAAAAGGCACAATGCCGACTTAAGTACAAGGAAACTGACTCTTCTTACTGTCTATGATTTGAACCATTCCTGTGACACTAGTTATAGATTCCGATGCTTCACTTCAGTTTTACTATATTCCTCTGACCTTCTTATTGTCGATGAAACACAGAAATTGCATCGGAATTAATTGTAAAAGGCACAATGCCGACTTAAGTACAAGAAAACTGACTCTTCTTACTGTCTATGGTTTGAACCATTCCTGTGACACTAGTTATAGATTCCGATGCTTCACTTCAGGTTCACTGTATCCCTCTGACCTTCTTATTGGCGATGAAACACTGAAATTACATCGGAATTCAATACAAAAGGCACAATGCCGACTGAAGTACAAGAAAACTGTTTCTTCTTACTGTCTATGTTTTGAACCATTCATGTGACACTCGTTATAAATCCCGATGCTTCACTGCAGGTTTACTGTATCCCTCTGACCATCTTATTGACGATGAAACACAGAAATTGCATCGCAAATTAAATACAACAGGCACAATGCCGACTTAAGTACAAGAAAACTGACTCTTCTTACTGTCTATGGTTTGAACCATTCCTGTGACACTAGTTATAGATTCCGATGCTTCACTTCAGGTTCACTGTATCCCTCTGACATTCTTATTGGCGATTAAACACTGAAATTGCATCGGAATTAAATACAAAAGGCACAATGCCGACTTAAGTACAAGAAATGTTACTCTTCTTACTGTCTATGTTTGAACCATTCCTGTGACACTAGTTATAGATTCCGATGCTTCACTTCAGGTTTACTGTATGCCACTGACCTTCTTATTGACGATGAAACAGAGAAATTGCATCGGAATTGAATACAAAAGGCACAATGTCGACTTAAGTACAAGAAATCTGGCTCTTCTTACTGTCTATGCTTTGAACAATTCCTGTGACACTAGTTATAGATTCCGATGCTTCACTTCAGGTTTACCGTATCCCTCCGACTTTCTTATTGCTGATGAAACACAGAAATGCATCGGATTAAATACAAAAGGAACAATGCCGACTTAAGTACAAGAAAAACTGATCTTCATACTGCCTATGTTTTGTATTATTCCCGAGACACTAGTTATAGAATACGATGCTTCACTTCGGGTTCACTATATCCCACTGACCTTCTTATTGACGATGAAACACTGAAATTGCATCGGAATTAAATACAAAAGGAACAATGCCGACTTTAGTGCAAGAAAACTGACTCTTCTTACGGTCTATGTTTTGAACCTTTTCTGTGACACTAGTTATAGAATCCGATGCTTCACTTCAGGTTTACTGTATGCCTCTGGCCTTCATATTGACGTTGAAACACAGAAATTGCTTCGGAATTAAATACAAAGAGTACAATGTCGACGTAAGTACAAGAAAACTGACTCTTCTTACTGTCTATATTTTGAACCATTCATGTGACACTCGTTATAGATTACGATGCTTTACTTCAGGTTTACTGTATCCCTCTGACCTTCTTCTTGACGATGAAAGACAGAAATTGCTTCGGAAATAAATACAAATGGCACAATGCCGACTTAAGTACAAGATAACTGACTCTTCTTACTGTCTGTGTTTTGAACCATTCCTGTGACACGAGTTATAGATTCGGATGCTTCACTTCGGGTTTACTGTATCCCTCTGACCTTCTTATTGACGATGAAACAGAGAAATTGCATTGGAATTGAATACGAAAGGCACAATGTCGACTTAAGTACAAGAAAACTGACTCTTCTTACTGTCTATGTTATGAACCATTCATGTGAAACTCGTTATAGATTCCGATGCTTTACTTCAGATTTACTGTATCCCTCTGACCTTCTTATTGACGATGAAACACAGAAATCGCATCGGAATTAAATACAAAAGGCACCATGCCGACTTAAGTACAAGAAAACTGACTCTTCTTACTGTCTATGTTTTGAACCACTCCTCTGACACTAGTTATAGATTCCGATGCGTCACTTCAGGTTTACTGTATCCGTCTGACCTTCTTACTGACGATGAAACACAGAAATTGCATCGGAATTAAATACAAACGGCACAATGCCGACATAAGTACAAGAAAACTGACTCTTCTTACTGTCTATGTTTTTGAACCATTCATGTGTCACTAGTTATAGATTCCGATGCTTCACTTCTGGTTAATTGTTTCCCTCTGACCTTCTTACTGACGATGAAACACAGAAATTGCATCGGAATTAAATACAAAAGCACAATGCCGACTTAAGTACACGAAAACTGACTCTTCTTGCTGTCTATATTTTGAACCATTCATGTGACACTCGATATAGATTACGATGCTATACTTCAGGTTTACTGTATCCCTCCGACCTTCTTCTTGACGATGAAACACAGAAATTGCATCGGAATTAAATTCAAAAGGCACAATGCCGACTTAAGTACAAGAAAACTGACTCTTCTTACTGTCTATGTTTTGAACCATTCCTGTGACACTAGTTATAGATTCCGATGCTTCACTTCAGGTTTACTGTATCCCTCTGAGCTTCTTATTGACGATGAAACACAGACATTGCATCGGAATGAAATAGAAAAGCCACAATACCGACTTAAGTACAAGAAAACTGACTCTTCTTACTGTCTATGATTTGAACCATTCCTGTGACACTAGTTATAGATTCCGATGCTTCACTTCAGGTTTACTGTATCCCTCTGACCTTCTTACTGACGATGAAACACAGAAATTGCATCGGAATTAAATACAAACGGCACAATGCCGACATAAGTACAAGAAAACTGACTCTTCTTACTGTCTATGTTTTGAACCATACCTGTGACACTTGTTATAGATTCCGATGCTTCACTTCAGGTTTACTGTATACCTCTGACCTTCTTATTGACGATGAAACACAGAAATTGCTTCGGAATTAAATAGAAAAGGCACAATGCCGACTTAAGTACAAGAAAACAGACTATTCTTACTGTCTATGTTTTGAACCATTCCTGTGACACTAGTTATAGATTCCGATGCTTCACTTCAGGTTTACTGTATCCCTCTGACCTTCTTATTGACGATGAAACACAAAAATTGCATCGAAATTAAATACAAGAGGCACAATGCTGATTTAAATACAAGAAAACTGGCTCTTCTTACTGACTATGTTTTGAACCATTCATGTGTCACTAGTTATAGATTCCGATGCTTCACTTCTGGTTAATTGTATCTCTCTGACCTTCTTATAGATGATGAAAACACAGAAATTGCTTTGGAATTAAATACAAAAGGCACAATGCCGACCTAAGCACAAGAAAACTGACTCTTCTTATTGTCTATGATTTGAACCATTCCTGTGACACTAGTTATGGATTCCAATGCTTCTCTTCATGTTTACTGTATCCCTCTGACCTTCTTACTGACGATGAAACACAGAAATTGCATCGGAATTAAATTCAAAAGCACAATGCCGACTTAAGTACAAGAAAACTGACTCTTCTTACTGTCTATGTTTTGAACCATACCTGTGACACTAGTTATAGATTCCGATGCTTCACTTCAGGTTTACTGTATCCGTCTGACCTTCTTACTGACGATGAAACACAGAAATTGCATCGGAATTAAATACAAACGGCACAATGCCGACATAAGTACAAGAAAACTGACTCTTCTTACTGTCTATGTTTTGAACCATTCATGTGTCACTAGTTATAGATTCCGATGCTTCACTTCTGGTTAATTGTTTCCCTCTGACCTTCTTACTGACGATGAAACACAGAAATTGCATCGGAATTAAATACAAAAGCACAATGCCGACTTAAGTACACGAAAACTGACTCTTCTTGCTGTCTATATTTTGAACCATTCATGTGACACTCGATATAGATTACGATGCTTTACTTCAGGTTTACTGTATCCCTCCGACCTTCTTCTTGACGATGAAACACAGAAATTGCATCGGAATTAAATACAAAAGGCACAATGCCGACTTAAGTACAAGAAAACTGACTCTTCTTACAGTCTATGTTTTGAACCATTCCTGTGAGACTAGTTATAGATTCCGATGCTTCACTTCAGGTTTACTGTATCCCTCTGAGCTTCTTATTGACGATGAAACACAGACATTGCATCGGAATGACATAGAAAAGCCACAATACCGACTTAAGTACAAGAAAACTGACTCTTCTTACTGTCTATGATTTGAACCATTCCTGTGACACTAGTTATAGATTCCGATGCTTCACTTCAGGTTTACTGTATCCCTCTGACCTTCTTACTGACGATGAAACACAGAAATTGCATCGGAATTAAATACAAACGGCACAATGCCGACATAAGTACAAGAAAACTGACTCTTCTTACTGTCTATGTTTTGAACCATACCTGTGACACTTGTTATAGATTCCGATGCTTCACTTCAGGTTTACTGTATACCTCTGACCTTCTTATTGACGATGAAACATAGAAATTGCTTCGGAATTAAATAGAAAAGGCACAATGCCGACTAAAGTACAAGAAAACAGACTATTCTTACTGTCTATGTTTTGAACCATTCCTGTGACACTAGTTATAGATTCCGATGCTTCACTTCAGGTTTACTGTATCCCTCTGACCTTCTTATTGACGATGAAACACAGAAATTGCATCGAAATTAAATACAAGAGGCACAATGCTGATTTAAATACAAGAAAACTGGCTCTTCTTACTGGACTATGTTTTGAACCATTCATGTGTCACTAGTTATAGATTCCGATGCTTCACTTCTGGTTAATTGTATCCCTCTGACCTTCTTATAGATGATGAAACACAAAAATTGCTTTGGAATTGAATACAAAAGGCACAATGCCGACCTAAGCACAAGAAAACTGACTCTTCTTACTGTCTATGATTTGAACCATTCCTGTGACACTAGTTATGGGTTCCAATGCTTCTCTTCATGTTTACTGTATCCCTCTGACCTTCTTACTGACGATGAAACACAGAAATTGCATCGGAATTAAATACAAAAGCACAATGCCGACTTAAGTACAAGAAAACTGACTCTTCTTACTGACTATGTTTTGAACCATACCTGTGACACTTGTTATAGATTCCGATGCTTCACTTCAGGTTTACTGTATACCTCTGACCTTCTTATTGACGATGAAACACAGAAATTGGCATCGGAATTAAATACAAAATGCACAATGCCGACATAAGTACAAGAAAACTGACTCTTCTTACTGTCTATGTTTTGAACCATACCTGTGACACTTGTTATAGATTCCGATGCTTCACTTCAGGTTTACTGTATACCTCTGACCTTCTTATTGGCGATGAAACACAGAAATTGCTTCGGAATTAAATAGAAAAGGCACAAAGCCGACTTAAGTACAAGAAAACAGACTATTCTTACTGTCTATGCTTTGAACCATTCCTGTGACACTAGTTATAGATTCCGATGCTTCACTTCAGGTTTACTGTATCCCTCTGACCATCTTATTGACGATGAAACACAGAAATTGCATCGAAATTAAATACAAGAGGCACAATGCTGATTTAAATACAAGAATACTGACTCTTCTTACTGACTATGTTTTGAACCATTCATGTGTCACTAGTTATAGATTCCGATGCTTCACTTCTGGTTAATTGTATCCCTCTGACCTTCTTATAGATGATGAAAGACAGAAATTGCTTTGGAATTAAATACAAAAGGCACAATGCCGACCTAAGCACAAGAAAACTGACTCTTCTTACTGTCTATGATTTGAACCATTCCTGTGACACTAGTTATGGATTCCAATGCTTCACTTCATGTTTACTGTATCCCTCTGACCTTCTTACTGACGATGAAACACAGAAATTGCATCGGAATTAAATACAAAAGCACAATGCCGACTTAAGTACAAGAAAAATGACTCTTCTTACTGTCTATGTTTTGAACCATACCTGTGACACTTGTTATAGATTCCGATGCTTCACTTCACGTTTACTGTACACCTCTGACCTTCTTATTGACGATGAAACACAGAAATTGCTTCGCAATTAAATACAAAAGGCACAATGCCGACTTCAGTACAAGATAACTGACTCTTCTTACTGTCTGTGTTTTGAACCATTCCTGTGACACGAGTCATAGATTCGGATGCTTCACTTCAGGTTTACTGTATCCCTCTGACCTTCTTATTGACGATGAAACAGAGAAATTGCATTGGAATTGAATACAAAAGGCACAATGTCGACTTAAGTACAAGAAAACTGACTCTTCTTACTGTCTATGTTATGAACCATTCATGTGAAACTCGTTATAGATTCCGATGCTTTACTTCAGATTTACTGTATCCCTCTGACCTTCCTATTGACGATGAAACACAGAAATCGCATCGGAATTAAATACATAAGGCACCATGCCGACTTAAGTACAAGTAAACTGACTCTTCTTACAGTCTATGTTTTGAACCATTCCTGTGACACTAGTTATAGATTCCGATGCTTCACTTCAGGTTTACTGTATCCCTCTGAGCTTCTTATTGACGATGAAACACAGACATTGCATCGGAATTAAATAGAAAAGCCACAATACCGACTTAAGTACAAGAAAACTGACTCTTCTTACTGTCTATGGTTTGAACCATTCCTGTGACACTAGTTATAGATTCCGATGCTTCACTTCAGGTTCACTGTATCCCTCTGACCTTCTTATTGGCGATTAAACACTGAAATTGCATCGGAATTAAATACAAAAGGCACAATGCCGACTTAAGTACAAGAAATGTTACTCTTCTTACTGTCTATGTTTGAACCATTCCTGTGAAACTAGTTATAGATTCCGATGCTTCACTTCAGGTTTACTGTATGCCACTGACCTTCTTATTGACGATGAAACAGAGAAATTGCATCGGAATTGAATACAAAAGGCACAATGTCGACTTAAGTACAAGAAATCTGGCTCTTCTTACTGTCTATGCTTTGAACAATTCCTGTGACACTAGTTATAGATTCCGATGCTTCACTTCAGGTTTACCGTATCCCTCCGACTTTCTTATTGCTGATGAAACACAGAAATGGCATCGGATTAAATACAAAAGGAACAATGCCGACTTAAGTACAAGAAAACTGATCTTCATACTGTCTATGTTTTGTATTATTCCCGAGACACTAGTTATAGAATACGATGCTTCACTTCGGGTTCACTATATCCCACTGACCTTCTTATTGACGATGAAACACTGAAATTGCATCGGAATTAAATACAAAAGTCACAATGCCGACTTTAGTGCAAGAAAACTGACTCTTCTTACGGTCTATGTTTTGAACCTTTCCTGTGACACTAGTTATAGAATCCGATGCTTCACTTCAGGTTTACTGTATGCCTCTGACCTTCATATTGACGATGAAACACAGAAATTGCTTCGGAATTAAATACAAAAGGTACAATGTCGACTTAAGTACAAGAAAACTGACTCTTATTACTGTCTATATTTTGAACCATTCATGTGACACTCGTTATAGATTACGATGCTTTACTTCAGGTTTACTGTATCCCTCTGACCTTCTTCTTGACGATGAAAGACAGAAATTGCTTCGGAAATAAATACAAATGGCACAATACCGACTTAAGTACAAGATAACTGACTCTTCTTACTGTCTGTGTTTTGAACCATTCCTGTGACACGAGTTATAGATTCCGATGCTTCACTTCAGGTTTACTGTATCCCTCTGACCTTTTTATGGACGATGAAACAGAGAAATTGCATTGGAATTGAATACAAAAGGCACAATGTCGACTTAAGTACAAGAAAACTGACTCTTCTTACTGTCTATGTTATGAACCATTCATGTGAAACTCGTTATAGATTCCGATGCTTTACTTCAGATTTACTGTATCCCTCTGACCTTCTTATTGACGATGAAACACAGAAATCGCATCGGAATTAAATACAAAAGGCACCATGCCGACTTAAGTACAAGAAAACTGACTCTTCTTACTGTCAATGTTTTGAACCATTCCTGTGACACTAGTTATAGATTCCGATGCTTCACTTCAGGTTTACTGTATCACTCTGCCCTTCGTATTGACGATGAAACACAGAAATTGGATCGGAATTAAATACAAAAGGTACAATGCCGACTTAAGTACAAGAAAACTGACTCTTCTTACAGTCTATGTTTTGAACCATTCCTGTGACATTAGTTATAGATTCCGATGCTTCACTTCAGGTTTACTGTATCCCTCTGAGCTTCTTATTGACGATGGAACACAGAAATTGCATCGGAATTAAATAGAAAAGGCACAATACCGACTTAAGTACAAGAAAACTGACTCTTCTTACTGTCTATGATTTGAATCATTCCTGTGACACTGATTATAGATTCCGATGCTTCACTTCAGGTTTACTGTATCCCTCTGACCTTCTTACTGACGATGAAACACAGAAATTGCTTCGGAATTAAATAGAAAAGGCACAATGCCGACTTAAGTGCAAGAAAACAGGCTATTCTTACTGTATATGTTTTGAACCATTCCTGTGACACTAGTTATAGATTCCGATGCTTCACTTCAGGTTTACTGTATCCCTCTGACCTTCTTATTGACGATGAGACACAGAAATTGCATCGAAATTAAATACAAGAGGCACAATGCTGATTTAAATACAAGAAAACTGACTCTTCTTACTGACTATGTTTTGAACAATTCATGTGTCACTAGTTATAGATTCCGATGCTTCACTTCTGGTTAATTGTATCCCTCTGACCTTCTTATAGATGATCAGCATAAACAGCCATTGGTTAAGAATTTTCAACTGTCAGCAGATATTTTAACCCCAACCAATTTTAACTCAGACAATGTGAAATGTCAGCTATCTTTATTGCATCAAAATATTCGAGGACTGAGAAATAAAATTAATGAATTAACTATATGCATAGATGAATTAGAGTCTTCAAACCCAGCTGACATAATCTGCCTCTCTGAACATCATGTGACCACTGGTATAGAACTTTTAAGTGTTACAGGGTGTAGGTTAGCATCTCACTTTTGTAGATCAGAAATGGAGAAAGGAGGAGTTGCCACATTCATCAGAAACTGTCATAAATTTAAGAACATAGACATTCATAAATTTTGCCTAGAACAGCATATGGAAGCATGTGCAACAGAATTAGATTTTCACAAAAAATCTTTCATAATATTAAGTGTATATCGAGCACCTGCAGGTAACTTTAATCTGTTTGTAAACCACCTTGAAGCTGTACTGGCCCATTTAATAACAAAAAACAAAGAAATAGTGGTTGCTGGTGATTTCAATGTAGATTTCCTTAAAGACTCTCCCAATAAGAACTTATTTGAGTTAGTAACACTATCATTCAACTTAATTCCCACAGTAAAGTTCCCCACTAGGATAGCCACTTGCTCACAAACAGCCATTGATAATATCTTTATAGAAAAGTCTAATGAACAAAATTATATTACAAAACCAATAGCCAATGGCCTCTCAGACCATGACATGCAGTTCCTTCTGTTAAATGTTAATACTGAGCAGAATATAAAATCTGTTAAATCTGAGCTCAAGAGGGTAATCAGTAAGCCAAAAATTGATTATTTTAGGACACTCCTCAGAGACATTCACTGGACTGTTGTTTACAGTGCTCATGGCATGAATGAAAAATATAACATTTTTGCTAATAAAGTGCTTACCTTATTTGAACACTGCTTTCCCCCAAAACTTACCAAGGTTAGAGGAAAATCTACAAAGAAGCCATGGATTACTCGAGGAATAAGGGTATCTTGTAAAACAAAAAGAAAACTGTATCTGTCAATCCGAAACATTTCCAATGTTGATGCTATAGCACATTATAAGAAATACTGCAAAATATTAAAGACTGTAATATGGATGTCAAAGCAAATATATTACAAGGAAAAGATAGTCATATCAGATAACAAAATAAAGACAATATGGGATATAGTGAAGGAGGAGACCGGTAGGACCAGACATGAAGAGGAACAAATAGCATGAAGAGTAAATGATACATTGGTGACAGATGTGTATAGTGTTGCAGAACTTTTTAACAAACATTTTATAACTGTTACTGAAAAGATGGGGTTGTCAGGTTCGGTAGATGCTGCTATGGATTACCTTAGACCAGACATTTCAAGTAATTTCCATAATATGAATTTGACCCTCACTACCCCAACAGAAATAATGTCCATCATAAAATCTTTAAAATCAAAAACATCTAGTGGGTATGATGAAATATCAACAAAGTTAATTAAAGAATGTGATTCTGAGCTAAGTAACATATTAAGCTATCTGTGTAACCAGTCGTTTATCAGTGGAATATTTCCTGAATGGCTGAAATATGCTGAAGTTAAGCCACTGTTTAAGAAGGGAGATAAAGAAATAGCATCAAATTTCCGTCCAATTTCACTGTTACCAGCATTCTCAAAAATTTTCGAAAAAGTAATGTACCGTCGTCTTTATAACCATCTTATCTCAAATAACATACTGTCAAAGTCACAGTTTGGATTTCTAAAAGGTTCTGATATTGAGAAGGCTATCTTCACTTACAGTGAAAATGTGCTTAATTCATTAGACAAAAAATTGCAGGCAACTGGTATATTTTGTGATCTATCAAAGGCATTTGACTGTGTAAATCACAATATCCTTTTAAGTAAACTAGAATATTATAGTGTAACAGGAAATGCTGCAAAATGGTTCAAATCTTATATCTCTGGCAGGAAACAAAGGGTGTTATTAGGAAAGAGCTTGATACATATCTATCAGGCATCATCCAACTGGGAACTAATTACATGTGGGGTCCCACAAGGTTCCATTTTGGGGCCCTTACTTTTTCTTGTGTATATCAATGACCTTTCATCAGTAACATTACCAGATGCCAAGTTTGTTTTGTTTGCCGATGATACAAACATTGCAATAAATAGCAAATCAAGTGTAGTCTTAGAAAGATCAGCCAATAAAATATTTGTGGACATTAATCACTGGTTCCTAGCCAATTCTTTGTCACTAAACTTTGAAAAAACACACTACATGCAGTTCAGAACTTGTAAGGGGTGTCCCAAGAGTATATGTCTAACATATGATGACAAGAAGATAGAAGAAGTGGACAGTGTTAAATTCTTGGGATTACAGCTTGATAATAAATTCAATTGGGAGGAGCACACCACAGAACTGCTGAAGCGTCTTAACAAATCTCTGTTTGCAATGCGAATTTTGTCAGACGTAGGGGATATAAAAATGAAAAAGCTGGCATACTATGCTTACTTTCATTCCATAATGTCATATGGGATTATTTTTTGGGGTAATTCATCAAGCCAAGCTAAAGTTTTCCGGGCACAAAAACGTGCAGTAAGAATTATATGTGGTGTGAACTCAAGAACATCCTGCAGAAGCCTGTTTAGGGAACTAGGGATACTAACTACAGCTTCCCAGTATATTTATTCCTTAATGAAATTTGTCATTAAAAATATATCACTTTTTCAAACCAACAGCTCAATTCATGGAATCAATACTAGAAATAAGAATAATCTTCACAAGAATTTAAAGTCACTTAGTCTTGTACAAAAAGGTGTGCATTATTCAGGAACACACATTTTCAATAACTTGCCAGCAGCCATAAAAAGCTTAACAACCAATGAAATTCAGTTTAAGAGAAGCCTAAAGGATTTATTGGTGGCCAACTCCTTCTACTCCATTGATGAATTTCTTAGTAAAACCAACTGATTTGTATATAAGTACAACATAACTTCTGCACAATTTCAGTGCAGTAATGTGTTCACTGAAAATTTGTGTGTGTGTGTAAGTATAATCTAACTTCTGCACCATTTCAGTGCAGTAATGTGTTCATTGTAAATAAGTATTACAGTAGTTGTATTACATGTTTATTACCTTATAAATAAATAAAAAACGTTTTTTATTTTAAATACAGTGCATTAGTATTTGTAAAATGACTCTTAGTGTTCATTAAAAATGACGATCATTCCACTTGGGACCTGTGGAATGGTACATTAGCTTATTTGTTTTAGTTGTAAATATTTGTCATGTATTGTTGTTTTTCTGACATGTTCCACATCCAGGAGGACCTCCTCACTACGGATCAATTGGAATGAAAGTAAATCTAATCTAATCTAAAAGAAATTGCTTTGGAATTAAATACAAAAGGCACAATGCCGACCTAAGCACAAGAAAACTGACTCTTCTTACTGTCTATGATTTGAACCATTCCTGTGACACTAGTTATGGATTCCGATGCTTCACTTCATGTTTACTGTATCCCTCTGACCTTCTTACTGACGATGAAACACAGAAATTGCATCGGAATTAAATACAAAAGGCACAATGCCGACTTAAGTACAAGAAAACTGAGTCTTCTTACTGTCTATGTTTTGAACCATACCTGTGACACTTGTTATAGATTCCGATGCTTCACTTCAGGTTTACTGTATACCTCTGACCTTCTTATTGACGATGAAACACAGAAATTGCTTCGGAATTAAATACAAAAGGCACAATGCCGACTTAAGTACAAGAAAACTGACTCTTCTTACTGTCTATGTTTTGAACCATTCATGTGTCACTAGTTATAGATTCCGATGCTTCACTGCAGGTTTACTGTATCCCTCTGACCTTCTTATTGACGATGTAACACATAAATTGCATCGGAATTAAATACAAAAGGCACAATGCCGACTTATGTACAAGAAAACTGACTCTTCTTACTGTCTATGATTTTAACCATTCCTGTGACACTTGTTATAGATTCCGATGCTTCACTTCAGGTTTACTGTATTCCTCTGACCTTCTTATTGACGATGAAACACAGAAATTGCATCGGAATTAAATGTAAAAGGCTCAATGCCGACTTAAGTACAAGAAAACTGACTCTTCTTACTGTCTATGGTTTGAACCATTCCTGTGACACTAGTTATAGATTCCGATGCTTCACTTCAGGTTCACTGTATCCCTCTGACCTTCTTATTGGCGATGAAACACTGAAATTGCATCGGAATTAAATACAAAAGGCACAATGCCCACTGAAGTACAAGAAAACTGTTTCTTCTTACTGTCTATGTTTTGAACCATTCATGTAACACTCGTTACAAATCCCGATGCTTCACTGCAGGTTTACTGTATCCCTCTGACCATCTTATTGACGATGAAACACAGAAATTGCATCGCAATTAAATACAAAAGGCACAATGCCGACTTAAGTACAAGAAAACTGACTCTTCTTACTGTCTATGGTTTGAACAATTCCTGTGACACTAGTTACAGATTCCGATGCTTCTCTTCAGGATTACCGTATCCCTCCGACTTTCGTATTGCTGATGAAACACAGAAATGGCATCGGATTAAATACAAAAGGAACAATGCCTACTTAAGTACAAGAAAACTGATCTTCATACTGTCTATGCTTTGTATTATTCCTGAGACACTAGTTATAGAATACGATACTTCACTTCGGGTTCACTATATCCCACTGACCTTCTTATTGACGATGAAACAATGAAATTGCATCGGAATTAAATACAAAAGGCACAATGCCGACTTTAGTACAAGAAAACTGACTCTTCTTACTGTCTATGTTTTGGACCTTTCCTGTGACACTAGTTATAGAATACGATGCCTCACTTCAGGTTTACTGTATGCCTCTGACCTACATATTGACGATGAAACACAGAAATTGCATCGGAATTAAATACAAAAGGTACAATGCCGACTTAAGTACAAGAAAACTGACCCTTCTTACTGTCTATATTTTGAACCATTCATGTGACACTCGTTGTAGATTACGATACTTCACTTCAGGTTTACTGTATCCCTCTGACCTTCTTATTGACGATGAAACACAGAAATAACATCGGAATTAAATACAAAAGGCACAATGCCGACTTATGTACAAGAAAACTGACTCATCTTACTGTCTATGTTTTGAACCATTCATGTGAAACTCGTTATAGATTCCGATGCTTTACTTCAGGTTTACTGTATCCCTCTGACCTTCTTATTGACGATGAAACACAGAAATTGCATCGAAATTAAATACAAAAGGCAGAATGCTGATTTAAATACAAGAAATCTGACTCTTCTTACTGTCTATGTTTTGAACCATTCATGAGTCACTAATTATAGATTCCGATGCTTCACTTCAGGTTAACTGTATCCCTCTGACCTTCTTATTGACGATGAAACACAGAAATTGCATCGGAATAAAATACAAAAGGCACAATGCCGACCTAAGTACAATAAAACTGACTCTTCTTACTGTCTATGATTTGAACCATTCCTGTGACACTAGTTATAGATTCCGATGCTTCACTTCAGGTTTACTGTATTCCTCTGACCTTCTTATTGACGATGAAACACAGAAATTGCATCGGAATTAAATGTAAAAGGCACAATGCCGACTTAAGTACAAGAAAACTGACTCTTCTTACTGACTATGGTTTGAACCATTCCTGTGACACTAGTTATAGATTCCGATGCTTCACTTCATGTTTACTTTATCCCTCTGACCTTCTTATTGGCGATGAAACACTGAAATTGCATCGGAATTAAATACAAAATGCACATTGCCGACTGAAGTACAAGAAAACTGACTCTTCTTACTGTCTATGTTTTGAACCATTCATGTGACACTAGTTATAAATTCGGATGCTTCACTGCAGGTTTACTGTATCCCTCTGACCATCGTATTGACGATGAAACACAGAAATTGCATCGGAATTAAATACAAAAGGCATAATGCCGACTTAAGTACAAGAAAACTGACTCTTCTTACTGTCTATGGTTTGAACCATTCCTGTGACACTAGTTATAGATTCCGCAGCTTCACTTCATGTTCACTGTATCCCTCTGACCTTCTTATTGGCGATGAAACACTGAAATTGCATCGGAATTAAATACAAAAGGCACAATGCCGACTTAAGTACAAGAAAACTTACTCTTCCTACTGTCTATGTTTGAACCATTCCTGTGACACTAGTTATAGATTCCGATGCTTCACTTAAGGTTTACTGTATGCCTCTGACCTTTTTATTGACGATGAAACAGAGAAATTGCATCGGAATTGAATACAAAAGGCACAATGTCGACTTAAGTACAAGAAATCTGACTCTTCTTACTGTCTATGCTTTGAACAATTCCTGTGACACTAGTTATTGATTCCGATTCTTCACTTCAGGTTTACCGTATCCCTCCGACTTTCTTATTGACGATGAAACACAGAAATGGCATCGGATTAAATACAAAAGGAACAATGCCGACTTAAGTACAAGAAAACTGATCTTCATACTGTCTATGTTTTGTATTATTCCTGAGACACTAGTTATAGAATACGATGCTTCACTTCGGGTTCACTATATCCCACTGACCTTCTTATTGACGATGAAACACTGAAATTGCATCGGAATTAAATACAAAAGGCACAATGCCGACTTAAGTACAAGAAAACTGACTCTTCTTACTGTCTATGTTTTGAACCTTTCCTGTGACACTAGTTATAGAATTCGATACCTCACGTCAGGTTTACTGTATGCCTCTGACCTTCATATTGACAATGAAACACAGAAATTGCATCGGAATTATATACAAAGGGTACAATGCCGACTTAAGTACAAGAAAACTGACTCTTCTTACTGTCTATATTTTGAACCATTCATGTGTCACTAGTTATAGATTCCGATGCTTCACTGCAGATTTACTGTATCCCTCTGACCTTCTTATTGACGATGAAACACATAAATTGCATCGGAATTAAATACAAAAGGCACAATGCCGACTTAAGTACAAGAAAACTGACTCTTCTTACTGTCTATGATTTGAACCATTCCTGTGACACTAGTTATAGATTCCGATGCTTCACTTCAGGTTTACTGTATTCCTCTGACCTTCTTATTGACGATGAAACACAGAAATTGCATCGGATTTAAATGTAAAAGGCACAATGCCGACTTAAGTACAAGAAAACTGACTCTTCTTACTGTCTATGGTTTGAACCATTCCTGTGACACTAGTTATAGATTCCGATGCTTCACCTCAGGTTCACTGTATCCCTCTGACCTTCTTATTGGCGATGAAACACTGAAATTGCATCGGAATTAAATACAAAAGGCACAATGCCGACTGAAGTACAAGAAAACTGTTTCTTCTTACTGTCTATGTTTTGAACCATTCATGTGACACTAGTTATAAATCCCGATGCTTCACTGCAGGTTTACTGTATCCCTCTGACCATCTTATTGGCGATGAAACACAGAAATTGCATCGCAATTAAATACAAAAGGCACAATGCCGACTTAAGTACAAGAAAAGTGACCCTTCTTACTGTCTATGGTTTGAACCATTCCTGTGACACTAGTTATAGATTCCGATGCTTCACTTCAGGTTCACTGTATCCCTCTGACCTTCTTATTGGCGATGAAACACTGAAATTGCATCGGAATTAAATACAAAAGGCACAATGCCGACTTAAGTACAAGAAAACTTACTCTTCTTACTGTCTATGTTTGAACCATTCCTGTGACACTAGTTATAGATTCCGATGCTTCACTTCAGGTTTACTGTATGCCTCTGACCTTCTTATTGACGATGAAACAGAGAAATTGCATCGGAATTGAATACAAAAGGCACAATGTCGACTTAAGTACAAGAAATCTGACTCTTCTTACTGTCTATGCTTTGAACAATTACTGTGACACTAGTTATAGATTCCGATGCTTCACTTCAGGTTTACCGTATCCCTCCGACTTTCTTATTGCTGATGAAACACAGAAATGGCATCGGATAAAATACAAAAGGAACAATGCCGACTTAAGTACAAGAAAACTGATCTTAATACTGTCTATGTTTTGTATTATTCCTGAGACACTAGTTATAGTATACGATGCTTCACTTCGGGTTCGCTATATCCCACTGACCTTCTTATTGACGATGAAACACTGAAATTGCATCGGAATTAAATACAAAAGGCACAATGCCAACTTTAGTACAAGAAAACTGACTCTTCTTACTGTCTATGTTTTGAACCTTTCCTGTGACACTAGTTATAGAATACGATGCCTCACTTCAGGTTTACTGTATGCCTCTGACCTTCATATTGACGATGAAACACAGAAATTGCATCGGAATTAAATACAAAAGGTACAATGCCGACTTAAGTACAAGAAAACTGACCCTTCTTACTGTCTATATTTTGAACCATTCATGTGACACTCGTTATAGATTACGATGCTTTACTTCAGGTTAACTGAATCCCTCTGACCTTCTTCTTGACGATGAAACACAGAAATTGCTTCGGAAATAAATACAAAAGGCACAATGCCGACTTAAGTACAAGATAACAGACTCTTCTTACTGTCTGTGTTTTGAACCATTCCAGTGACACTAGTTATAGATTCCGATGCTTCACTTCAGGTTTACTGTATCCCTCTGACCTTCTTATTGACGATAAAACAGAGAAATTGCATCGGAATTGAATACAAAAGGCACAATGTCGACTGAAGTACAAGAAAACTGACTCTTCTTACTGTCTATGTTTTAAACCATTCCTGTGACGCTAGTTATAGCTTCCGATGCTTCACTTCAGGTTTACTGTATCCCTCTGACCTTCTTATTCACGATGAAACACAGAAATTGCATCGGAATTAAATACAAAAGGCACAATGCCGACTTATGTACAAGAAAACTGACTCTTCTTACTGTCTATGTTTTGAACCATTCATGTGAAACTCCTTATAGATTCCGATGCTTTACTTCAGGTTTACTGTATCCCTCTGACCTTCTTATTGACGATGAAACACAGAAATTGCATCGAAATTAAATTCAAAAGGCACAATGCTGATTTAAATACAAGAAAACTGACTCTTCTTACTGTCTATGATTTTAACCATTCCTGTGACACTTGTTATAGATTCCGATGCATCACTTCAGGTTTACTGTATTCCTCTGACCTTCTTATTGGCGATGAAACACAGAAATTGCATCGGAATTAAATGTAAAAGGCTCAATGCCGACTTAAGTATAAGAAAACTGACTCTTCTTTCTGTCTATGGTTTGAACCATTCCTGTGACACTAGTTATAGATTCCGATGCTTCACTTCAGGTTCACTGTATCCCTCTGACCTTCTTATTGGTGATGAAACACTGAAATTGCATCGGAATTAAATACAAAAGGCACAATGCCGACTGAAGTACAAGAAAACTGTTTCTTCTTACTGTCTATGTTTTGAACCATTCATGTAACACTCGTTACAAATCCCGATGCTTCACTGCAGGTTTACTGTATCCCTCTGACCATCTTATTGACGATGAAACACAGAAATTGCATCGCAATTAAATACAAAAGGCACAATGCCGACTTAAGTACAAGAAAACTGACTCTTCTTACTGTCTATGGTTTGAACAATTCCTGTGACACTAGTTATAGATTCCGATGCTTCACTTCAGGATTTCCGTATCCCTCCGACTTTCTTATTGCTGATGAAACACAGAAATGGCATCGGATTAAATACAAAAGGAACAATGCCTACTTAAGTACAACAAAACTGATCTTCATACTGACTATGTTTTGTATTATTCCTGAGACACTAGTTATAGAATACGATGCTTCACTTCGGGTTCACTATATCCAACTGACCTTCTTATTGACGATGAAACAATGAAATTGCATCGGAATTAAATACAAAGGGCACAATGCCGACTTTAGTACAAGAAAACTGACTCTTCTTACTGTCTATGTTTTGGACCTTTCCTGTGACACTAGTTATAGAATACGATGCCTCACTTCAGGTTTACTGTATGCCTCTGACCTACATATTGACGATGAAACACAGAAATTGCATCGGAATTAAATACAAAAGGTACAATGCCGACTTAAGTACAAGAAAACTGACCCTTCTTACTGTCTATATTTTGAACCATTCATGTGACACTCGTTATAGATTACGATACTTCACTTCAGGTTTACTGTATCCCTCTGACCTTCTTATTGACGATGAAACACAGAAATTGCAACGAAATTAAATACAAAAGGCAGAATGCTGATTTAAATACAAGAAATCTGACTCTTCTTACTGTCTATGTTTTGAACCATTCATGAGTCACTAATTATAGATTCCGATGCTTCACTTCAGGTTAACTGTATCCCTCTGACCTTCTTATTGACGATGAAACACAGAAATTGCATCGGAATTAAATACAAAAGGCACAATGCCGACCTAAGTACAAGAAAACTGACTCTTCTTACTGTCTATGATTTGAACCATTCCTGTGACACTAGTTATAGATTCCGATGCTTCACTTCAGGTTTACTGTATTCCTCTGACCTTCTTATTGACGATGAAACACAGAAATTGCATCGGAATTAAATGTAAAAGGCACAATGCCGACTTAAGTACAAGAAAACTGACTCTTCTTACTGACTATGGTTTGAACCATTCCTGTGACACTAGTTATAGATTCCGATGCTTCACTTCATGTTTACTTTATCCCTCTGACCTTCTTATTGGCGATGAAACACTGAAATTGCATCGGAATTAAATACAAAAGGCACATTGCCGACTGAAGTACAAGAAAACTGACTCTTCTTACTGTCTATGTTTTGAACCATTCATGTGACACTAGTTATAAATTCGGATGCTTCACTGCAGGTTTACTGTATCCCTCTGACCATCGTAGTGACGATGAAACACAGAAATTGCATCGGAATTAAATACAAAAGGCATAATGCCGACTTAAGTACAAGAAAACTGACTCTTCTTACTGTCTATGGTTTGAACCATTCCTGTGACACTAGTTATAGATTCCGCAGCTTCACTTCATGTTCACTGTATCACTCTGACCTTCTTATTGGCGATGAAACACTGAAATTGCATCGGAATTAAATACAAAAGGCACAATGCCGACTTAAGTACAAGAAAACTTACTCTTCCTACTGTCTATGTTTGAACCATTCCTGTGACACTAGTTATAGATTCCGATGCTTCACTTAAGGTTTACTGTATGCCTCTGACCTTTTTATTGACGATGAAACAGAGAAATTGCATCGGAATTGAATACAAAAGGCACAATGTCGACTTAAGTACAAGAAATCTGACTCTTCTTACTGTCTATGCTTTGAACAATTCCTGTGACACTAGTTATTGATTCCGATTCTTCACTTCAGGTTTACCGTATCCCTCCGACTTTCTTATTGACGATGAAACCCAGAAATGGCATCGGATTAAATACAAAAGGAACAATGCCTACTTAAGTACAACAAAACTGATCTTCATACTGACTATGTTTTGTATTATTCCTGAGACACTAGTTATAGAATACGATGCTTCACTTCGGGTTCACTATATCCAACTGACCTTCTTATTGACGATGAAACAATGAAATTGCATCGGAATTAAATACAAAGGGCACAATGCCGACTTTAGTACAAGAAAACTGACTCTTCTTACTGTCTATGTTTTGGACCTTTCCTGTGACACTAGTTATAGAATACGATGCCTCTCTTCAGGTTTACTGTATGCCTCTGACCTACATATTGACGATGAAACACAGAAATTGCATCGGAATTAAATACAAAAGGTACAATGCCGACTTAAGTACAAGAAAACTGACCCTTCTTACTGTCTATATTTTGAACCATTCATGTGACACTCGTTATAGATTACGATACTTCACTTCAGGTTTACTGTATCCCTCTGACCTTCTTATTGACGATGAAACACAGAAATTGCAACGAAATTAAATACAAAAGGCAGAATGCTGATTTAAATACAAGAAATCTGACTCTTCTTACTGTCTATGTTTTGAACCATTCATGAGTCACTAATTATAGATTCCGATGCTTCACTTCAGGTTAACTGTATCCCTCTGACCTTCTTATTGACGATGAAACACAGAAATTGCATCGGAATTAAATACAAAAGGCACAATGCCGACCTAAGTACAAGAAAACTGACTCTTCTTACTGTCTATGATTTGAACCATTCCTGTGACACTAGTTATAGATTCCGATGCTTCACTTCAGGTTTACTGTATTCCTCTGACCTTCTTATTGACGATGAAACACAGAAATTGCATCGGAATTAAATGTAAAAGGCACAATGCCGACTTAAGTACAAGAAAACTGACTCTTCTTACTGACTATGGTTTGAACCATTCCTGTGACACTAGTTATAGATTCCGATGCTTCACTTCATGTTTACTTTATCCCTCTGACCTTCTTATTGGCGATGAAACACTGAAATTGCATCGGAATTAAATACAAAAGGCACATTGCCGACTGAAGTACAAGAAAACTGACTCTTCTTACTGTCTATGTTTTGAACCATTCATGTGACACTAGTTATAAATTCGGATGCTTCACTGCAGGTTTACTGTATCCCTCTGACCATCGTAGTGACGATGAAACACAGAAATTGCATCGGAATTAAATACAAAAGGCATAATGCCGACTTAAGTACAAGAAAACTGACTCTTCTTACTGTCTATGGTTTGAACCATTCCTGTGACACTAGTTATAGATTCCGCAGCTTCACTTCATGTTCACTGTATCCCTCTGACCTTCTTATTGGCGATGAAACACTGAAATTGCATCGGAATTAAATACAAAAGGCACAATGCCGACTTAAGTACAAGAAAACTTACTCTTCCTACTGTCTATGTTTGAACCATTCCTGTGACACTAGTTATAGATTCCGATGCTTCACTTAAGGTTTACTGTATGCCTCTGACCTTTTTATTGACGATGAAACAGAGAAATTGCATCGGAATTGAATACAAAAGGCACAATGTCGACTTAAGTACAAGAAATCTGACTCTTCTTACTGTCTATGCTTTGAACAATTCCTGTGACACTAGTTATTGATTCCGATTCTTCACTTCAGGTTTACCGTATCCCTCCGACTTTCTTATTGACGATGAAACCCAGAAATGGCATCGGATTAAATACAAAAGGAACAATGCCGACTTAAGTACAAGAAAACTGATCTTCATACTGTCTATGTTTTGTATTATTCCAGAGACACTAGTTATAGAATACGATGCTTCACTTCGGGTTCACTATATCCCACTGACCTTCTTATTGACGATGAAACACTGAAATTGCATCGGAATTAAATACAAAAGGCACAATGCCGACTTAAGTACAAGAAAACTGACTCTTCTTACTGTCTATGTTTTGAACCTTTCCTGTGACACTAGTTATAGAATTCGATACCTCACGTCAGGTTTACTGTATGCCTCTGACCTTCATATTGACAATGAAACACAGAAATTGCATCGGAATTATATACAAAGGGTACAATGCCGACTTAAGTACAAGAAAACTGACTCTTCTTACTGTCTATATTTTGAACCATTCATGTGTCACTAGTTATAGATTCCGATGCTTCACTGCAGATTTACTGTATCCCTCTGACCTTCTTATTGACGATGAAACACATAAATTGCATCGGAATTAAATACAAAAGGCACAATGCCGACTTAAGTACAAGAAAACTGACTCTTCTTACTGTCTATGATTTGAACAATTCCTGTGACACTAGTTATAGATTCCGATGCTTCACTTCAGGTTTACTGTATTCCTCTGACCTTCTTATTGACGATGAAACACAGAAATTGCATCGGATTTAAATGTAAAAGGCACAATGCCGACTTAAGTACAAGAAAACTGACTCTTCTTACTGTCTATGGTTTGAACCATTCCTGTGACACTAGTTATAGATTCCGATGCTTCACCTCAGGTTCACTGTATCCCTCTGACCTTTTTATTGGCGATGAAACACTGAAATTGCATCGGAATTAAATACAAAAGGCACAATGCCGACTGAAGTACAAGAAAACTGTTTCTTCTTACTGTCTATGTTTTGAACCATTCATGTGACACTAGTTATAAATCCCGATGCTTCACTGCAGGTTTACTGTATCCCTCTGACCATCTTATTGGCGATGAAACACAGAAATTGCATCGCAATTAAATACAAAAGGCACAATGCCGACTTAAGTACAAGAAAAGTGACCCTTCTTACTGTCTATGGTTTGAACCATTCCTGTGACACTAGTTATAGATTCCGATGCTTCACTTCAGGTTCACTGTATCCCTCTGACCTTCTTATTGGCGATGAAACACTGAAATTGCATCGGAATTAAATACAAAAGGCACAATGCCGACTTAAGTACAAGAAAACTTACTCTTCTTACTGTCTATGTTTGAACCATTCCTGTGACACTAGTTATAGATTCCGATGCTTCACTTCAGGTTTACTGTATGCCTCTGACCTTCTTATTGACGATGAAACAGAGAAATTGCATCGGAATTGAATACAAAAGGCACAATGTCGACTTAAGTACAAGAAATCTGACTCTTCTTACTGTCTATGCTTTGAACAATTACTGTGACACTAGTTATAGATTCCGATGCTTCACTTCAGGTTTACCGTATCCCTCCGACTTTCTTATTGCTGATGAAACACAGAAATGGCATCGGATAAAATACAAAAGGAACAATGCCGACTTAAGTACAAGAAAACTGATCTTAATACTGTCTATGTTTTGTATTATTCCTGAGACACTAGTTATAGTATACGATGCTTCACTTCGGGTTCGCTATATCCCACTGACCTTCTTATTGACGATGAAACACTGAAATTGCATCGGAATTAAATACAAAAGGCACAATGCCAACTTTAGTACAAGAAAACTGACTCTTCTTACTGTCTATGTTTTGAACCTTTCCTGTGACACTAGTTATAGAATACGATGCCTCACTTCAGGTTTACTGTATGCCTCTGACCTTCATATTGACGATGAAACACAGAAATTGCATCGGAATTAAATACAAAAGGTACAATGCCGACTTAAGTACAAGAAAACTGACCCTTCTTACTGTCTATATTTTGAACCATTCATGTGACACTCGTTATAGATTACGATGCTTTACTTCTTGTTAACTGAATCCCTCTGACCTTCTTCTTGACGATGAAACACAGAAATTGCTTCGGAAATAAATACAAAAGGCACAATGCCGACTTATGTACAAGAAAACTGACTCTTCTTACTGTCTATGTTTTGAACCATTCATGTGAAACTCCTTATAGATTCCGATGCTTTACTTCAGGTTTACTGTATCCCTCTGACCTTCTTATTGACGATGAAACACAGAAATTGCATCGAAATTAAATTCAAAAGGCACAATGCTGATTTAAATACAAGAAAACTGACTCTTCTTACTGTCTATGATTTTAACCATTCCTGTGACACTTGTTATAGATTCCGATGCTTCACTTCAGGTTTACTGTATTCCTCTGACCTTCTTATTGGCGATGAAACACAGAAATTGCATCGGAATTAAATGTAAAAGGCTCAATGCCGACTCAAGTATAAGAAAACTGACTCTTCTTACTGTCTATGGTTTGAACCATTCCTGTGACACTAGTTATAGATTCCGATGCTTCACTTCAGGTTCACTGTATCCCTCTGACCTTCTTATTGGCGATGAAACACTGAAATTGCATCGGAATTAAATACAAAAGGCACAATGCCGACTGAAGTACAAGAAAACTGTTTCTTCTTACTGTCTATGTTTTGAACCATTCATGTAACACTCGTTACAAATCCCGATGCTTCACTGCAGGTTTACTGTATCCCTCTGACCATCTTATTGACGATGAAACACAGAAATTGCATCGCAATTAAATACAAAAGGCACAATGACGACTTAAGTACAAGAAAACTGACTCTTCTTACTGTCTATGGTTTGAACAATTCCTGTGACACTAGTTATAGATTCCGATGCTTCACTTCAGGATTTCCGTATCCCTCCGACTTTCTTATTGCTGATGAAACACAGAAATGGCATCGGATTAAATACAAAAGGAACAATGCCTACTTAAGTACAACAAAACTGATCTTCATACTGACTATGTTTTGTATTATTCCTGAGACACTAGTTATAGAATACGATGCTTCACTTCGGGTTCACTAAATCCAACTGACCTTCTTATTGACGATGAAACAATGAAATTGCATCGGAATTAAATACAAAAGGCACAATGCCGACTTTAGTACAAGAAAACTGACTCTTCTTACTGTCTATGTTTTGGACCTTTCCTGTGACACTAGTTATAGAATACGATGCCTCACTTCAGGTTTACAGTATGCCTCTGACCTACATATTGACGATGAAACACAGAAATTGCATCGGAATTAAATACAAAAGGTACAATGCCGACTTAAGTACAAGAAAACTGACCCTTCCTACTGTCTATATTTTGAACCATTCATGTGACACTCGTTATAGATTACGATACTTCACTTCAGGTTTACTGTATCCCTCTGACCTTCTTATTGACGATGAAACACAGAAATTGCATCGGAATTATATACAAAGGGTACAATGCCGACTTAAGTACAAGAAAACTGACTCTTCTTACTGTCTATATTTTGAACCATTCATGTGTCACTAGTTATAGATTCCGATGCTTCACTGCAGGTTTACTGTATCCCTCTGACCTTCTTATTGACGATGAAACACATAAATTGCATCGGAATTAAATACAAAAGGCACAATGCCGACTTAAGTACAAGAAAACTGACTCTTCTTACTGTCTATGATTTGAACC
Source organism: Schistocerca piceifrons (assembly GCF_021461385.2). NCBI lineage: Eukaryota > Metazoa > Arthropoda > Insecta > Orthoptera > Acrididae > Schistocerca > Schistocerca piceifrons. The sequence continues at coordinate 118,676 of NW_025728996.1, read as the reverse complement.
ATTCCTGTGACACTAGTTATAGATTCCGATGCTTCACTTCAGGTTTACTGTATTCCTCCGACCTTCTTATTGACGATGAAACACAGAAATTGCATCGGATTTAAATGTAAAAGGCACAATGCCGACTTAAGTACAAGAAAACTGACTCTTCTTACTGTCTATGGTTTGAACCATTCCTGTGACACTAGTTATAGATTCCGATGCTTCACTTCAGGTTTACTGTATTCCTCCGACCTTCTTATTGACGATGAAACACAGAAATTGCATCGGATTTAAATGTAAAAGGCACAATGCCGACCTAAGTACAAGAAAACTGACTCTTCTTACTGTCTATGATTTGAACCATTCCTGTGACACTAGAGATAGATTCCGATGCTTCACTTCAGGTTTACTGTATTCCTCTGACCTTCTTATTGACGATGAAACACAGAAATTGCATCGGAATTAAATGTAAAAGGCACAATGCCCACTTAAGTACAAGAAAACTGACTCTTCTTACTGACTATGGTTTGAACCATTCCTGTGACACTAGTTATAGATTCCGATGCTTCACTTCATGTTCACTGTATCCCTCTGACCTTCTTATTGGCGATGAAACACTGAAATTGCATCGGAATTAAATACAAAAGGCACAATGCCGACTTAAGTACAAGAAAACTTACTCTTCTTACTGTCTATGTTTGAACCATTCCTGTGACACTAGTTATAGATTCCGATGCTTCACTTAAGGTTTACTGTATGCCTCTGACCTTCTTATTGACGATGAAACAGAGAAATTGCATCGGAATTGAATACAAAAGGCACAATGTCGACTTAAGTACAAGAAATCTGACTCTTCTTACTGTCTATGCTTTGAACAATTCCTGTGACACTAGTTATAGATTCCGATTCTTCACTTCAGGTTTACCGTATCCCTCCGACTTTCTTATTGACGATGAAACACAGAAATGGCATCGGATTAAATACAAAAGGAACAATGCCGACTTAAGTACAAGAAAACTGATCTTCATACTGTCTATGTTTTGTATTATTCCTGAGACACTAGTTATAGAATACGATGCTTCACTTCGGGTTCACTATATCCCACTGACCTTCTTATTGACGATGAAACACTGAAATTGCATCGGAATTAAATACAAAAGGCACAATGCCGACTTAAGTACAAGAAAACTGACTCTTCTTACTGTCTATGTTATGAACCTTTCCTGTGACACTAGTTATAGAATTCGATACCTCACGTCAGGTTTACTGTATGCCTCTGACCTTCATATTGACGATGAAACACAGAAATTGCATCGGAATTATATACAAAGGGTACAATGCCGACTTAAGTACAAGAAAACTGACTCTTCTTACTGTCTATATTTTGAACCATTCATGTGTCACTAGTTATAGATTCCGATGCTTCACTGCAGGTTTACTGTATCCCTCTGACCTTCTTATTGACGATGAAACACATAAATTGCATCGGAATTAAATACAAAAGGCACAATGCCGACTTAAGTACAAGAAAACTGACTCTTCTTACTGTCTATGATTTGAACCATTCCTGTGACACTAGTTATAGATTCCGATGCTTCACTTCAGGTTTACTGTATTCCTCCGACCTTCTTATTGACGATGAAACACAGAAATTGCATCGGATTTAAATGTAAAAGGCACAATGCCGACTTAAGTACAAGAAAACTGACTCTTCTTACTGTCTATGGTTTGAACCATTCCTGTGACACTAGTTATAGATTCCGATGCTTCACCTCAGGTTCACTGTATCCCTCTGACCTTCTTATTGGCGATGAAAAACTGAAATTGCATCGGAATTAAATACAAAAGGCACAATGCCGACTTAAGTACAAGAAAACTTACTCTTCCTACTGTCTATGTTTGAACCATTCCTGTGACACTAGTTATAGATTCCGATGCTTCACTTCAGGTTTACCGTATCCCTCCGACTTTCTTATTGCTGATGAAACACAGAAATGGCATCGGATTAAATACAAAAGGAACAATGCCGACTTAAGTACAAGAAAACTGATCTTAATACTGTCTATGTTTTGTATTATTCCTGAGACACTAGTTATAGTATACGATGCTTCACTTCGGGTTCGCTATATCCCACTGACATTCTTATTGACGATGAAACACTGAAATTGCATCGGAATTAAATACAAAAGGCACAATGCCAACTTTAGTACAAGAAAACTGACTCTTCTTACTGTCTATGTTTTGAACCTTTCCTGTGACACTAGTTATAGAATACGATGCCTCACTTCAGGTTTACTGTATGCCTCTGACCTTCATATTGACGATGAAACACAGAAATTGCATCGGAATTAAATACAAAAGGTACACTGCCGACTTAAGTACAAGAAAACTGACCCTTCTTACTGTCTATATTTTGAACCATTCATGTGACACTCGTTATAGATTACGATGCTTTACTTCAGGTTAACTGAATCCCTCTGACCTTCTTGACGATGAAACACCGAAATTGCTTCGGAAATAAATACAAAAGGCACAATGCCGACTTAAGTACATGATAACTGACTCTTCTTACTGTCTGTGTTTTGAACCATTCCTGTGACACTAGTTATAGATTCCGATGCTTCACTTCAGGTTTACTGTATCCCTCTGACCTTCTTATTGACGATAAAACAGAGAAATTGCATCGGAATTGAATACAAAAGGCACAATGTCGACTTAAGTACAAGAAAACTGACTCTTCTTAATGTCTATGTTTTAAACCATTCCTGTGACGCTAGTTATAGCTTCCGATGCTTCACTTCAGGTTTACTGTATCCCTCTGACCTTCTTATTCTCGATGAAAGACAGAAATTGCATCGGAATTAAATACAAAAGGCACAATGCCGACTTATGTACAAGAAAACTGACTCTTCTTACTGTCTATGTTTTGAACCATTCATGTGAAACTCGTTATAGATTCCGATGCTTTACTTCAGGTTTACTGTATCCCTCTGACCTTCTTATTGACGATGAAAGACAGAAATTGCATCGAAATTAAATTCAAAAGGCACAATGCTGATTTAAATACAACAAAACTGACTCTTCTTACTGTCTATGTTTTGAACCATTCATGTGTCACTAATTATAGATTCCGATGCTTCACTTCAGGTTTACTGTATCCCTCTGACCTTCTTATTGACGATGAAACACAGAAATTGCATCGGAATTAAATACAAGAGGCACAATGCCGACCTAAGTACAAGAAAACGGACTCTTCTTACTGTCTATGATTTGAACCATTCCTGTAACACTAGTTATAGATTCCGATGCTTCACTTCAGGTTTACTGTATTCCTCTGACCTTCTCATTGACGATGAAACACAGAAATTGCATCTGAATTAAATGTAAAAGGCACAATGCCGACTTAAGTACAAGAAAATTGACTCTTCTTACTGTCTATGTTTTGAACCATTCATGTGACACTAGTTATAAATTCCGATGAATCACTGCAGGTTTACTGTATCCCTCTGACCATCTTATTGACGATGAAACACAGAAATTGCATCGGAATTAAATACAAAAGGCATAATGCCGACTTAAGTACAAGAAAACAGACTCTTCTTACTGTCTATGGTTTGAACCATTCCTGTGACACTAGTTATAGATTCCGATGCTTCACTTCATGTTCACTGTATCCCTCTGACCTTCTTATTGGCGATGAAACACTGAAATTGCATCGGAATTAAATACAAAAAGCACAATGCCGACTTAAGTACAAGAAAACTTACTCTTCTTACTGTCTATGTTTGAACCATTCCTGTGACACTAGTTACAGATTCCGATGCTTCACTTCAGGTTTACTGTATGCCACTGATCTTCTTATTGGCGATGAAACACTGAAATTGCATCGGAATTAAATACAAAAGGCACAATGCCGACTGAAGTACAAGAAAACTGTTTCTTCTTACTGTCTATGTTTTGAACCATTCATGTGACACTAGTTATAAATCCCGATGCTTCACTGCAGGTTTACTGTATCCCTCTGACCATCTTATTGACGATGAAACACAGAAATTGCATCGCAATTAAATACAAAAGGCACAATGCCGACTTAAGTACAAGAAAACTGACTCTTCTTACTGTGTATTGTTTGAACCATTCCTGTGACACTAGTTATAGATTCCGATGCTTCACTTCAGGTTCACTGTATCCCTCTGACCTTCTTATTGGCGACGAAACATTGAAATTGCATCGGAATTAAATACAAAAGGCACAATGCCGACTTAAGTACAAGAAAACTTACTCTTCTTACTGTCTATGTTAGAACCATTCCTGTGACACTAGTTATTGATTCCGATGCTTCACTTAAGGTTTACTGTATGCCTCTGACCTTCTTATTGACGATGAAACAGAGAAATTGCATCGGAATTGAATACAAAAGGCATAATGTCGACTTAAGTACAAGAAATCTGACTCTTCGTACTGTCTATGCTTTGAACAATTCCTGTGACACTAGTTATAGATTCCGATGCTTCACTTCAGGTTTACCGTATCCCTCCGACTTTCTTATTGCTGATGAAACACAGAAATGGCATCGGATTAAATACAAAAGGAACAATGCCGACTTAAGTACAAGAAAACTGATCTTCATACTGTCTATGTTTTGTATTATTCCTGAGACACTAGTTATAGAATACGATGCTTCACTTCGGGTTCACTATATCCCACTGACCTTCTTATTGACGATGAAACACTGATATAGCATCGGAATTAAATACAAAAGGCACAATGCCGACTTTAGTACAAGAAAACTGACTCTTCTTACTGTCTATGTATTGAACCTTTCCTGTGACACTAGTTATAGAATACGATGCCTCACTTCAGGTTTACTGTATGCCTCTGACCTTCATATTGACGATGAAACACAGAAATTGCATCGGCATTAAATACAAAAGGTACAATGCCGACTTAAGTACAAGAAAACTGACCCTTCTTACTGTCTATATTTTGAACCATTCATGTGACTCTCGTTATAGATTACGATGCTTTACTTCAGGTTTACTGAATCCCTCTGACCTTCTTCTTGACGATGAAACACATAAATTGCTTCGGAAATAAATACAAAAGGCACAATGACGACTTAAGTACAAGATAACTGACTCTTCTTACTGTCTGTGTTTTGAACCATTCCTGTGACACTAGTTATAGATTCCGATGCTTCACTTCAGGTTTACTAAATCCCTCTGACCTTCTTATTGACGATGAAACAGAGAAATTGCATCGGAATTGAATACAAAAGGCACAATGTCGACTTAAGTACAACAAAACTGACTCTTCTTACTGTCTATGTTTGAACAATTCCTGTGACACTAGTTATAGATTCCGATGCTTCGCTTCAGGTTTACTGTATCCTTGTGACCTTCTTATTGACGATGAAACACAGAAATTGCATCGGAATTAAATACAAAAGGCACAATGCCGAAAATGTACAAGAAAACTGACTCTTCTTACTGTCTATGTTTTGAACCATTCATGTGAAACTCGTTATAGATTCCGATGCTTTACTTCAGGTTTACTGTATCCCTCTGACCTTCTTATTGACGATGAAACACAGAAATTGCATCGAAATTAAATACAAAAGGCACAATGCTGATATAAATACAAGAAAACTGACTCTTCTTACTGTCTATGTTTTGAACCATTCATGTGTCACTAATTATAGATTCCGATCCTTCACTTCAGGTTTACTGTATCCCTCTGACCTTCTTATTGACGATGAAACACAGAAATTGCATCGGAATTAAATACAAAAGGCACAATGCCGACCTAAGTACAAGAAAACTGACTCTTCTTACTGTCTTTGATTTGAACCTTTCCTGTAACACTAGTTATAGATTCCGATGCTTCACTTCAGGTTTACTGTATTCCTCTGACCTTCTTATTGACGATGAAACACAGAAATTGCATCGGAATTAAATGTAAAAGGCACAATGCCGACTTAAGTACAAGAAAATTGACTCTTCTTACTGTCTATGGTTTGAACCATTCCTGTGACACTAGTTATAGTTTCCGATCCTTCACTTCAGGTTTACTGTATCCCTCTGACCTTCTTATTGACGATGAAACACAGAAATTGCATCGGAATTAAATACAAAAGGCACAATGCCGACCTAAGTACAAGAAAACTGACTCTTCTTACTGTCTATGATTTGAACCATTCCTGTAACACTAGTTATAGATTCCGATGCTTCACTTCAGGTTTACTGTATGCCTCTGACCTTCTTATTGACGATGAAACAGAGAAATTGCATCGGAATTGAATACAAAAGGCACAATGTCGACTTAAGTACAAGAAATCTGACTCTTCTTACTGTCTATGCTTTGAACAATTACTGTGACGCTAGTTATAGATTCCGATGCTTCACTTCAGGTTTACCGTATCCCTCCGACTTTCTTATTGCTGATGAAACACAGAAATGGCATCGGATTAAATACAAAAGGAACAATGCCGACTTAAGTACAAGAAAACTGATCTTAATACTGTCTATGTTTTGTATTATTCCTGAGACACTAGTTATAGTATACGATGCTTCACTTCGGGTTCGCTATATCCCACTGACCTTCTTATTGACGATGAAACACTGAAATTGCATCGGAATTAAATACAAAAGGCACAATGCCAACTTTAGTACAAGAAAACTGACTCTTCTTACTGTCTATGTTTTGAACCTTTCCTGTGACACTAGTTATAGAATACGATGCCTCACTTCAGGTTTACTGTATGCCTCTGACCTTCATATTGACGATGAAACACAGAAATTGCATCGGAATTAAATACAAAAGGTACAATGCCGACTTAAGTACAAGAAAACTGACCCTTCTTACTGTCTATATTTAGAACCATTCATGTGACACTCGTTATAGCATACGATGCTTTACTTCAGGTTAACTGAATCCCTCTGACCTTCTTCTTGACGATGAAACACAGAAATTGCTTCGGAAATAAATACAAAAGGCACAATGCCGACTTAAGTACAAGATAACTGACTCTTCTTACTGTCTGTGTTTTGAACCATTCCAGTGACACTAGTTATAGATTCCGATGCTTCACTTCAGGTTTACTGTATCACTCTGACCTTCTTATTGACGATAAAACAGAGAAATTGCATCGGAATTGAATACAAAAGGCACAATGTCGACTTAAGTACAAGAAAACTGACTCTTCTTACTGTCTATGTTTTAAACCATTCCTGTGACGCTAGTTATAGCTTCCGATGCTTCACTTCAGGTTTACTGTATCCCTCTGACCTTCTTATTCACGATGAAACACAGAAATTGCATCGGAATTAAATACAAAAGGCACAATGCCGACTTATGTACAAGAAAACTGACTCTTCTTACTGTCTATGTTTTGAACCATTCATGTGAAACTCCTTAAAGATTCCGATGCTTTACTTCAGGTTTACTGTATCCCTCTGACCTTCTTATTGACGATGAAACACAGAAATTGCATCGAAATTAAATTCAAAAGGCACAATGCTGATTTAAATACAAGAAAACTGACTCTTCTTACTGTCTATGATTTTAACCATTCCTGTGACACTTGCTATAGATTCCGATGCTTCACTTCAGGTTTACTGTATTCCTCTGACCTTCTTATTGACGATGAAACACAGAAATTGCATCGGAATTAAATGTAAAAGGCTCAATGCCGACTTAAGTACAAGAAAACTGACTCTTCTTACTGTCTATGGTTTGAACCATTCCTGTGACACTAGTTATAGATTCCGATGCTTCACTTCAGGTTCACTGTATCCCTCTGACCTTCTTATTGGCGATGAAACACTGAAATTGCATCGGAATTAAATACAAAAGGCACAATGGCGACTGAAGTACAAGAAAACTGTTTCTTCTTACTGTCTATGTTTTGAACCATTCATGTAACACTCGTTACAAATCCCGATGCTTCACTGCAGGTTTACTGTATCCCTCTGACCATCTTATTGACGATGAAACACAGAAATTGCATCGCAATTAAATACAAAAGGCACAATGCCGACTTAAGTACAAGAAAACTGACTCATCTTACTGTCTATGGTTTGAACAATTCCTGTGACACTAGTTATAGATTCCGATGCTTCACTTCAGGATTTCCGTATCCCTCCGACTTTCTTATTGCTGATGAAACACAGAAATGGCATCGGATTAAATACAAAAGGAACAATGCCTACTTAAGTACAACAAAACTGATCTTCATACTGTCTATGTTTTGTATTATTCCTGAGACACTAGTTATAGAATACGATGCTTCACTTCGGGTTCACTATATCCAACTGACCTTCTTATTGACGATGAAACAATGAAATTGCATCGGAATTAAATACAAAAGGCACAATGCCGACTTTAGTACAAGAAAACTGACTCTTCTTACTGTCTATGTTTTGGACCTTTCCTGTGACACTAGTTATAGAATACGTTGCCTCACTTCAGGTTTACTGTATGCCTCTGACCTACATATTGACGATGAAACACAGAAATTGCATCGGAATTAAATACAAAAGGTACAATGCCGACTTAAGTACAAGAAAACTGACCCTTCTTACTGTCTATATTTTGAACCGTTCATGTGACACTCGTTATAGATTACGATACTTCACTTCAGGTTTACTGTATCCCTCTGACCTTCTTATTGACGATGAAACACAGAAATAACATCGGAATTAAATACAAAAGGCACAATGCCGACTTATGTACAAGAAAACTGACTCATCTTACTGTCTATGTTTTGAACCATTCATGTGAAACTCGTTATAGATTCCGATGCTTTACTTCAGGTTTACTGTATCCCTCTGACCTTCTTATTGACGATGAAACACAGAAATTGCATCGAAATTAAATACAAAAGGCAGAATGCTGATTTAAATACAAGAAATCTGACTCTTCTTACTGTCTATGTTTTGAACCATTCATGAGTCACTAATTATAGATTCCGATGCTTCACTTCAGGTTAACTGAATCCCTCTGACCTTCTTATTGACGATGAAACACAGAAATTGCATGGGAATTAAATACAAAAGGCACAATGCCGACCTAAGTACAAGAAAACTGACTCTTCTTACTGTCTATGATTTGAACCATTCCTGTGACACTTGAGTTAGATTCCGATGCTTCACTTCAGGTTTACTGTATTCCTCTGACCTTCTGATTGACGATGAAACACAGATATTGCATCGGAATTAAATGTAAAAGGCACAATGCCCACTTAAGTACAAGAAAACTGACTCTTCTTACTGACTATGGTTTGAACCATTCCTGTGACACTAGTTATAGATTCCGATGCTTCACTTCAGGTTCACTGTATCCCTTTGACCTTCTTATTGGCGATGAAACACTGAAATTGCATCGGAATTAAATACAAAAGGCACATTGCCGACTGAAGTACAAGAAAACTGACTCTTCTTACTGTCTATGTTTTGAACCATTCATGTGACACTAGTTATAGATTCCGATGCTTCACTGCAGGTTTACTGTATCCCTCTGACCATCGTATTGACGATGAAACACAGAAATTGCATCGGAATTAAATACAAAAGGCATAATGCCGACTTAAGTACAAGAAAACTGACTCTTCTTACTGTCTATGGTTTGAACCATTCCTGTGACACTAGTTATAGATTCCGATGCTTCACTTCATGTTCACTGTATCCCTCTGACCTTCTTATTGGCGATGAAACACTGAAATTGCATCGGAATCAAATACAAAAGGCACAATGCCGACTTAAGTACAAGAAAACTTACTCTTCTTACTGTCTATGTTTGAACCATTCCTGTGACACTAGTTATAGATTCCGATGCTTCACTTAAGGTTTACTGTATGCCTCTGACCTTCTTATTGACGATGAAACAGAGAAATTGCATCGGAATTGAATACAAAAGGCACAATGTCGACTTAAGTACAAGAAATCTGACTCTTCTTACTGTCTATGCTTTGAACAATTCCTGTGACACTAGTTATAGATTCCGATTCTTCACTTCAGGTTTACCGTATCCCTCCGACTTTCTTATTGACGATGAAACACAGAAATGGCATCGGATTAAATACAAAAGGAACAATGCCGACCTAAGTACAAGAAAACTGATCTTCATACTGTCTATGTTTTGTATTATTCCTGAGACACTAGTTATAGAATACGATGCTTCACCTCGGGTTCACTATATCCCACTGACCTTCTTATTGACGATGAAACACTGAAATTGCATCGGAATTAAATACAAAAGGCACAATGCCGACTTAAGTACAAGAAAACTGACTCTTCTTACTGTCTATGTTTTGAACCTTTCCTGTGACACTAGTTATAGAATTCGATACCTCACGTCAGGTTTACTGTATGCCTCTGACCTTCATATTGACGATGAAACACAGAAATTGCATCGGAATTATATACAAAGGGTACACTGCCGACTTAAGTACAAGAAAACTGACTCTTCTTACTGTCTATATTTTGAACCATTCATGTGTCACTAGTTATAGATTCCGATGCTTCACTGCAGGTTTACTGTATCCCTCTGACCTTCTTATTGACGATGAAACACATAAATTGCATCGGAATTAAATACAAAAGGCACAATGCCGACTTAAGTACAAGAAAACTGACTCTTCTTACTGTCTATGATTTGAACCATTCCTGTGACACTAGTTATAGATTCCGATGCTTCACTTCAGGTTTACTGTATTCCTCCGACCTTCTTATTAACGATGAAACACAGAAATTGCATCGGATTTAAATGTAAAAGGCACAATGCCGACTTAAGTACAAGAAAACTGACTCTTCTTACTGTCTATGGTTTGAACCATTCCTGTGACACTAGTTATAGATTCCGATGCTTCACCTCAGGTTCACTGTATCCCTCTGACCTTCTTATTGGCGATGAAACACTGAAATTGCATCGGAATTAAATACAAACGGCACAATGCCGACTGAAGTACAAGAAAACTGTTTCTTCTTACTGTCTATGTTTTGAACCATTCATGTGACACTAGTTATAAATCCCGATGCTTCACTGCAGGTTTACTGTATCCCTCTGACCATCTTATTGGCGATGAAACACAGAAATTGCATCGCAATTAAATACAAAAGGCACAATGCCGACTTAAGTACAAGAAAAGTGACTCTTCTTACTGTCTATGGTTTGAACCATTCCTGTGACACTAGTTATAGATTCCGATGCTTCACTTCAGGTTCACTGTATCCCTCTGACCTTCTTATTGGCGATGAAACACTGAAATTGCATCGGAATTAAATACAAAAGGCACAATGCCGAATTAAGTACAAGAAAACTTACTCTTCTTACTGTCTATGTTTGAACCATTCCTGTGACACTAGTTATAGATTCCGATGCTTCACTTCAGGTTTACTGTATGCCTCTGACCTTCTTATTGACGATGAAACAGAGAAATTGCATCGGAATTGAATACAAAAGGCACAATGTCGACTTAAGTACAAGAAACCTGACTCTTCTTACTGTCTATGCTTTGAACAATTACTGTGACACTAGTTATAGATTCCGATGCTTCACTTCAGGTTTACCGTATCCCTCCGACTTTCTTATTGCTGATGAAACACAGAAATGGCATCGGATTAAATACAAAAGGAACAATGCCGACTTAAGTACAAGAAAACTGATCTTAATACTGTCTATGTTTTGTATTATTCCTGAGACACTAGTTATAGTATACGATGCTTCACTTCGGGTTCGCTATATCCCACTGACATTCTTATTGACGATGAAACACTGAAATTGTATCGGAATTAAATACAAAAGGCACAATGCCAACTTTAGTACAAGAAAACTGACTCTTCTTACTGTCTATGTTTTGAACCTTTCCTGTGACACTAGGTATAGAATACGATGCCTCACTTCAGGTTTACTGTATGCCTCTGACCTTTATATTGACGATGAAACACAGAAATTGCATCGGCATTAAATACAAAAGGTACAATGCCGACTTAAGTACAAGAAAACTGACCCTTCTTACTGTCTATATTTTGAACCATTCATGTGACACTCGTTATAGATTACGATGCTTTACTTAAGGTTAACTGAATCCCTCTGACCTTCTTCTTGACGATGAAACACAGAAATTGCTTCGGAAATAAATACAAAAGGCACAATGCCGACTTAAGTACATGATAACTGACTCTTCTTACTGTCTGTGTTTTGAACCATTCCTGTGACACTAGTTATAGATTCCGATGCTTCACTTCAGGTTTACTGTATCCCTCTGACCTTCTTATTGACGATAAAACAGAGAAATTGCATCGGAATTGAATACAAAAGGCACAATGTCGACTTAAGTACAAGAAAACTGACTCTTCTTACTGTCTATGTTTTAAACCATTCCTGTGACGCTAGTTATAGCTTCCGATGCTTCACTTCAGGTTTACTGTATCCCTCTGACCTTCTTATTCACGATGAAAGACAGAAATTGCATCTGAATTAAATACAAAAGGCACAATGCCGACTTATGTACAAGAAAACTGACTCTTCTTACTGTCTATGCTTTGAACCATTCATGTGTCACTAATTATAGATTCCGATGCTTCACTTCAGGTTTACTGTATCCCTCTGACCTTCTTATTGACGATGAAACACAGAAATTGCATCGGAATTAAATGTAAAAGGCACAATGCCGACTTAAGTACAAGAAAATTGACTCTTCTTACTGTCTATGTTTTGAACCATTCATGTGACACTAGTTATAAATTCCGATGCCTCACTGCAGGTTTACTGTATCCCTCTGACCATCTTATTGGCGATGAAACACAGAAATTGCATCGCAATTAAATACAAAAGGCACAATGCCGACTTAAGTACAAGAAAAGTGACTCTTCTTACTGTCTATGGTTTGAACCATTCCTGTGACACTAGTTATAAATCCCGATGCTTCACTGCAGGTTTACTGTATCCCTCTGACCATCTTATTGGCGATGAAACACAGAAATTGCATCGCAATTAAATACAAAAGGCACAATGCCGACTTAAGTACAAGAAAAGTGACTCTTCTTACTGTCTATGGTTTGAACCATTCATGTGTCACTAATTATAGATTCCGATGCTTCACTTCAGGTTTACTGTATCCCTCTGACCTTCTTATTGACGATGAAACACAGAAATTGCATCGGATTTAAATGTAAAAGGCACAATGCCGACTTAAGTACAAGAAAACTGACTCTTCTTACTGTCTATGGTTTGAACCATTCCTGTGACACTAGTTATAGATTCCGATGCTTCACCTCAGATTCACTGTATCCCTCTGACCTTCTTATTGGCGATGAAACACTGAAATTGCATCGGAATTAAATACAAACGGCACAATGCCGACTGAAGTACAAGAAAACTGTTTCTTCTTACTGTCTATGTTTTGAACCATTCATGTGACACTAGTTATAAATCCCGATGCTTCACTGCAGGTTTACTGTATCCCTCTGACCATCTTATTGGCGATGAAACACAGAAATTGCATCGCAATTAAATACAAAAGGCACAATGCCGACTTAAGTACAAGAAAAGTGACTCTTCTTACTGTCTATGGTTTGAACCATTCCTGTGACACTAGTTATAGATTCCGATGCTTCACTTCAGGTTCACTGTATCCCTCTGACCTTCTTATTGGCGATGAAACACTGAAATTGCATCGGAATTAAATACAAAAGGCACAATGCCGAATTAAGTACAAGAAAACTTACTCTTCTTACTGTCTATGTTTGAACCATTCCTGTGACACTAGTTACAGATTCCGATGCTTCACATCAGGTTTACGGTATGCCACTGATCATCTTATTGGCGATGAAACACTGAAATTGCATCGGAATTAAATACAAAAGGCACAATGCCGACTGAAGTACAAGAAAACTGTTTCTTCTTACTGTCTATGTTTTGAACCATTCATGTGACACTAGTTATAAATCCCGATGCTTCACTGCAGGTTTACTGTATCCCTCTGACCATCTTATTGACGATGAAACACAGAAATTGCATCGCAATTAAATACAAAAGGCACAATGCCGACTTAAGTACAAGAAAACTGACTCTTCTTACTGTCTATTGTTTGAACCATTCCTGTGACACTAGTTATAGATTCCGATGCTTCACTTCAGGTTCACTGTATCCCTCTGACCTTCTTATTGGCGATGAAACATTGAAATTGCATCGGAATTAAATACAAAATGCACAATGCCGACTTAAGTACAAGAAAACTTACTCTTCTTACTGTCTATGTTAGAACCATTCCTGTGACACTAGTTATTGATTCCGATGCTTCACTTCAGGTTTACTCTATGCCTCTGACCTTCTTATTGACGATGAAACAGAGAAATTGCATCGGAATTGAATACAAAAGGCATAATGTCGACTTAAGTACAAGAAATCTGACTCTTCGTACTGTCTATGCTTTGAACAATTCCTGTGACACTAGTTATAGATTCCGATGCTTCACTTCAGGTTTACCGTCTCCCTCCGACTTTCTTATTGCTGATGAAACACAGAAATGGCATCGGATTAAATACAAAAGGAACAATGCCGACTTAAGTACAAGAAAACTGATCTTCATACTGTCTATGTTTTGTATTATTCCTGAGACACTAGTTATAGAATACGATGCTTCACTTCGGGTTCACTATATCCCACTGACCTTCTTATTGACGATGAAACACTGATATTGCATCGGAATTAAATACAAAAGGCACAATGCCGACTTTAGTACAAGAAAACTGACTCTTCTTACTGTTTATGTTTTGAACCTTTCCTGTGACACTAGTTATAGAATACGATGCCTCACTTCAGGTTTACTGTATGCCTCTGACCTTCATATTGACGATGAAACACAGAAATTGCATCGGCATTAAATACAAAAGGTACAATGCCGACTTAAGTACAAGAAAACTGACCCTTCTTACTGTCTATATTTTGAACCATTCATGTGACACTCGTTATAGATTACGATGCTTTACTTCAGGTTTACTGAATCCCTCTGACCTTCTTCTTGACGATGAAACACAGAAATTGCTTCGGAAATAAATACAAAAGGCACAATGACGACTTAAGTACAAGATAACTGACTCTTCTTACTGCCTGTGTTTTGAACCATTCCTGTGACACTAGTTATAGATTCCGATGCTTCACTTCAGGTTTACTGTATCCCTCTGACCTTCTTATTGACGATGAAACAGAGAAATTGCATCGGAATTGAATACAAAAGGCACAATGTCGACTTAAGTACAAGAAAACTGACTCTTCTTACTGTCTATGATTTGAACAATTCCTGTGACACTAGTTATAGATTCCGATGCTTCACTTCAGGTTTACTGTATCCCTGTGACCTTCTTATTGACGATGAAACACAGAAATTGCATCGGAATTAAATACAAAAGGCACAATGCCGAAAATGTACAAGAAAACTGACTCTTCTTACTGTCTATGTTTTGAACCATTCATGTGAAACTCGTTATAGATTCCGATGCTTTACTTCAGGTTTACTGTATCCCTCTGACATTCTTATTGACGATGAAACACAGAAATTGCATCGAAATTAAATACAAAAGGCACAATGCTGATTTAAATACAAGAAAACTGACTCTTCTTACTGTCTATGTTTTGAACCATTCATGTGTCACTAATTATAGATTCCGATCCTTCACTTCAGGTTTACTGTATCCCTCAGACCTTCTTATTGACGATGAAACACAGAAATTGCATCGGAATTAAATACAAAAGGCACAATGCCGACCTAAGTACAAGAAAACTGACTCTTCATACTGTCTATGATTTGAACCATTCCTGTAACACTAGTTATAGATTCCGATGCTTCACTTCAGGTTTACTGTATTCCTCTGACCTTCTTATTGACGATGAAACACAGAAATTGCATCGGAATTAAATGTAAAAGGCACAATGCCGACTTAAGTACAAGAAAATTGACTCTTCTTACTGTCTATGGTTTGAACCATTCCTGTGACACTAGTTATAGTTTCCGATGCTTCACTTCAGGTTCACTGTATCCCTTTGACCTTCTTATTGGCGATGAAACACTGAAATTGCATCGGAATTAAATACAAAAGGCACAATGTCGACTGAAGTACAAGAAAACTGACTCTTCTTACTGTCTATGTTTTGAACCATTCATGTGACACTAGTTAAAAATTCCGATGCTTCACTGCAGGTTTACTGTATCCCTCTGACCATCTTATTGACGATGAAACACAGAAATTGCATCGGAATTAAATACAAAAGGCATAATCCCGACTTGAGTACAAGAAAACTGACTCTTCTTACTGTCTATGGTTTGAACCATTCCTGTGACACTAGCTATAGATTCCGATGCTTCACTTCATGTTCACTGTATCCCTCTGACCTTCTTATTGGCGATGAAACACTGAAATTGCAATGGAATTAAATACAAAATACACAATGCCGAGTTAAGTACAAGAAAACTTACTCTTCTTACTGTCTATGTTTTGAACCTTTCCTGTGACACTAGTTATAGAATACGATACCTCACTTCAGGTTTACTGTATGCCTCGGACCTTCATTTTGACGATGAAACACAGAAATTGCATCGGAATTAAATACAAAGGGTACAATGCTGATTTAAATACAAGAAAACTGACTCTACTTACTGTCTATGTTTTGAACCATTCCTGTGACACTAGTTATAGATTCCGATGCTTCACTTCAGGTTTACTGTATGTCTCTGACCTTCTTATTGACGATGAAACACATAAATTGCATCGGAAGTAAATACAAAAGACACAATGCCGATTTAAGTACAAGAAAACTGACTCTTCCTACTGTCTATGTTTTGAACCATTCCTGTGACACTAGTTATAGATTCCGATGCTTCAATTCAGGTTTACTGTATCCCTCTGACCTTCTTATTGACGGCGAAACACAGAAATTGCATCGAAATTAAATACAAAAGGCACAATGCTGATTTAAATACAAGAAAACTGACTCTACTTACTGTCTATGTTTTGAACCATTCCTGTGACACTAAATATAAATTCCGATGCTTCACTTCAGGTTTACTGTATCCCTCTGACCTTATTGACGATGAAACACAGAAATTGATCCGGAATTAAATACAAAAGTCACAAAGCCGACTGAATTACAAGAAAACTGACTCTTCATACTGTCTATGTTTTGAACCATTCATGTAACACTAGTTATAAATTCCGATGCTTCACTGCAGGTTTACTGTATCCCTCTGACCGTCTTATTGACGATGAAACACAGCAATTGCATCGGAATTTAATACAAAAGCACAATGCCGACATAAGTACAAGAAATCTGACTCTTCTTACTGTCTATGCTTTGAACAATTCCTGTGACACTAGTTACAGATTCCGATGCTTCACTTCAGGTTTACCGTATCCCTCCGTCCTTCTTATTGGCGATGAAACACAGTAATTGCATCGGATTAAATACAAAAGGCACAAAGCTGACTTAAGTACAGGAAAACTGATCTTCTTACTGTCTATGTTTTGAATAATTCCTGTGACACTAGTTATAGAATCCGATGCTTCATTTCAGGCTCACTATATCCCTCTGACCTTCTTATTGACGATGAAACACTGATATTGCATCGAAATTAAATACAAAAGGCACAATGCCGACTTAAGTACAAGAAAGCTGACACTTCATACTGTCTATGTTTTGAACCATTCCTGTGAGACTAGTTATATATTCCGATGCTTCACTTCAGGTTTACTGTATGCCTCTGACCTTCATATTGACGATGAAACACATAAATTGCATCGGAATTAAATACAAAAGGCACAATGCTGACTTATGTACAAGAAAACTGCCTCTTCATACTGTCTATGCTTTGAACCATTCCTGTGACACTAGTTATAGATTCCAATGCTTCACTACAGGTTTACTGTATACCTCTGACATTCTTATTCACGACGAAACACAGAAATTGCATCGGAATTAAATACAAAAGCTACAATGCTGACTTAAGTACAAGAAAACTGACTCTTCTTTCTGTCTATATTTTGAACCATTCATATGACACTCGTTATAGTTTACGATGCTTTACTTCAGGTTTACTGTATCCCTCTGACCTTCTTCTTGACGATGAAACACAGAAATTGCATCGGAATTAAATACAAAAGGCACAAGGCCGACTTAAGTACAAGAAAACTGACTCTTCTTACTGTCTATGATTTGAACCATTCCTGTGACACTAGTTATAGATTCCGATGCTTCACTTCAGGTGTACTGTATCCCTCTGAGCTTCTTATTGACGATGAAACACAGAAATTGCTTCGGAATTAAATAGAAAATTCATAATGCCGACTTAAGTACAAGAAAACTGACTCTTCTTACTGTCTATGATTTGAACCATTCCTGTGACACTAGTTATAGATTCCGATGCTTCATTTCAGGCTCACTATATCCCTCTGACCTTCTTATTGACGATGAAACACTGAAATTACATCGGAATTAAATACAAAACGCACAATGCCGACTTAAGTACAAGAAAGCTGACACTTCATACTGTCTATGTTTTGAACCATTCGTGTGAGACTAGTTATATATTCCGATGTTTCACTTCAGGTTTACTGTATGCCTCTGACCTTCATATTGACGATGAAACACATAAATTGCATCGGAATTAAATACAAAAGGTACAATGCCGACTTAAGTACAAGTAAACTGACTCTTTTTGCTGTCTATATTTTGAACCATTCATGTGACACTCGATATAGATTACGATGCTTTACTTCAGGTTTACTGTATCCCTCTGACCTTCTTCATGACGATGAAACACAGAAATTGCTTCGGAATTAAATACAAAAGGCATAATGCCGACTTAAGTACAAGAAAACTGACTCTTCTTACTGTCTATGATTTGAAACATTCATGTGACACTAGTTATAGATTCCGATGCTTCACTGCAGGTTTACTGTATCCCTCTGACCTTCTTATTGACGATGAAACACAGGAATTGCATCGGAATTAAGTACAAAAGGCACAATGCCGACTTAAGTACAAGAAAACTGACTCTTCATACTGTCTATGTTTTGAGCAATTCCTGTGACACTAGTTATAGATTCTGATGCTTCACTTCAGGTTTACCGTATCCCTCCGAACTTCTTATTGACGATAAAACACCGAAATTGTATTGGATTAAATACAAAAGGCACAATGCCGACGTAAGTATAAGAAAACTGATCTTCTTACTGTGACACTAGTTATAGAATCCGATGCTTCACTTCAGGTTCACTATATCCCTCTGACCTTCTTATTGACGATGAAACACTGAAATTGCATCGGAATTAAATACAAAAGGCACAATGCCGACTTAAGTACAAGAAACCTGACTCTTCTTACTGTCTATGTTGAGAATCATTCCTGTGACACTAGTTATAGACTCCGATGCTTCACTTCAGGTTTACTGTATGCCTCTGACCTTCTTATTGACGATGAAACACAGAAATTGTATCGGAATTAAATACAAAAGGCACAATGCCGACTTAAGTACAAGAAAACTGAACCTTCATACTGTCTATGTTTTAAACCATTCCTGTGACGCTAGTTATAGATTCCAATGCTTCACTACAGGTTTACTGTATACCTCTGACATTCTTATTCACGACGAAACACAGAAATTGCATAGGAATTAAATACAAAAGCTACAATGCTGACTTAAGTACAAGAAAACTGACTCTTCTTTCTGTCTATATTTTGAACCATTCATATGACACTCGTTATAGTTTACGATGCTTTACTTCAGGTTTACTGTATCCCTCTGACCTTCTTCTTGAAGATGAAACACAGAAATTGCTTCGGAAATAAATACAAAACCCACAATGCCGACTCAAGTACAAGATAACTGACTCTTCTTAATGTCTATGTTTTGAACCATTCCTGTGACACTAAATATAAATTCCGATGCTTCACTTCAGGTTTACTGTATCCCTCTGACCTTCTTCTTGACGATGATACACAGAAATTGCAATCGGAATTAAATACAAAAGGCACAATGCCGACTTCAGTACAAGAAAACTGACTCTTCTTACTGTCTATATTTTGAACCATTCATGTGACACTCGATATAGATTACGATGCTTTACTTCAGGTTTACTGTATCCCTCTGACCTTCTTCTTGACGATGAAACACAGAAATTGCTTCGGAATTAAATACAAAAGGCACAATGCCGACTTAAGTACAAGAAAACTGACTCTTCTTACTGTCTATGTTTTGAACCATTCCTGTGACACTAGTTATAGATTCCGATGCTTCACTTCAGGTGTACTGTATCCCTCTGAGCTTCTTATTGACGATGAAACACAGAAATTGCTTCGGAATTAAATAGAAAATTCATAATGCCGACTTAAGTACAAGAAAACTGACTCATCTTACTGTCTATGATTTGAACCATTCCTGTGACACTAGTTATAGATTCCGATGCTTCACTTCAGGTTTACTGTATCCCTCTGACCTTCTTACTGACGATGAAACACAGAAATTGCATTGGAATTAAATACAAAAGGCACAATGCTGACTTAAGTACAAGAAAATTGACTCTTCTTACAGTCTATGTTTTGAACCATACCTGTGACACTTGTTATAGATTCCGATGCTTCACTTCAGATTAACTGTATACCTCTAACCTTCTTATTGACGATGAAACACAGAAATTGCTTCGGAATTAATTACAAAAGGCACAATGCCGACTTAAGTACAAGAAAACTGACTCTTCTTACTGTCTATGATTTGAAACATTCATGTGACACTAGTTATAGATTCCGATGCTTCACTGCAGGCTTACTGTATCCCTCTGACCTTCTTATTGACGATGAAACACAGGAATTGCATCGGAATTAAGTACAAGAGGCACAATGCCGACTTAAGTACAAGAAAACTGACTCTTCATACTGTCTATGTTTTGAGCAATTCCTGTGACACTAGTTATAGATTCTCATGCTTCACTTCAGGTTTACCGTATCCCTCCGAACTTCTTATTGACGATAAAACACCGAAATTGTATTGGATTAAATACAAAAGGCACAATGCCGACGTAAGTATAAGAAAACTGATCTTCTTACTGTGACACTAGTTATAGAATCCGATGCTTCACTTCAGGTTCACTATATCCCTCTGACCTTCTTATTGACGATGAAACACTGAAATTGCATCGGAATTAAATACAAAAGGCACAATGCCGACTTAAGTACAAGAAACCTGACTCTTCTTACTGTCTATGTTTAGAACCATTCCTGTGACACTAGTTATAGACTCCGATGCTTCACTTCAGGTTTACTGTATGCCTCTGACATTCTTATTGACGATGAAACACAGAAATTGTATCGGAATTAAATACAAAAGGCACAATGCCGACTTAAGTACAAGAAAACTGAACCTTCATACTGTCTATGTTTTAAACCATTCCTGTGACGCTAGTTATAGATTCCAATGCTTCACCACAGGTTTACTGTATACCTCTGACATTCGTATTCACGACGAAACACAGAAATTGCATCGGAATTAAATACAAAAGCTACAATGCTGACTTAAGTACAAGAAAACTGACTCTTCTTTCTGTCTATATTTTGAACCATTCATATGACACTCGTTATAGTTTACGATGCTTTACTTCAGGTTTACTGTATCCCTCTGACCTTCTTCTTGACGATGAAACACAGAAATTGCTTCGGAAATAAATACAAAACCCACAATGCCGACTCAAGTACAAGATAACTGACTCTTCTTACTGTCTATGTTTTGAACCATTCCTGTGACACTAGTTATAGTTTCCGATCCTTCACTTCAGGTTTACTGTATCCCTCTGACCTTCTTCTTGACGATGAAACACAGAAATTGCAATCGGAATTAAATACAAAAGGCACAATGCCGACTTCAGTACAAGAAAACTGACTCTTCTTACTGTCTATATTTTGAACCATTCATGTGACACTCGATATAGATTACGATGCTTTACTTCAGGTTTACTGTACCCTCTGACCTTCATCTTGACGATGAAACACAGAAATTGCATCGGAATTAAATACAAAAGGCACAATGCCGACTTCAGTACAATAAAACTGACTCTTCTTACTGTCTATGATTTGAACCATTCCTGTGACACTAGTTATAGATTCAGATGCTTCACTTCAGGTTTACTGTATCCCTCTGACCTTCTTACTGACGATGAAACACAGAAATTGCATTGGAATTAAATACAAAAGGCACAATGCTGACTTAAGTACAAGAAAACTGACTCTTCTTACAGTCTATGTTTTGAACCATACCTGTGACACTTGTTATAGATTCCGATGCTTCACTTCAGATTAACTGTATACCTCTAACCTTCTTATTGACGATGAAACACAGAAATTGCTTCGGAATTAATTACAAAAGCTACAATGCTGACTTAAGTACAAGAAAACTGACTCTTCTTTCTGTCTATATTTTGAACCATTCATATGACACTCGTTATAGTTTACGATGCTTTACTTCAGGTTTACTGTATCCCTCTGACCTTCTTCTTGACGATGAAACACAGAAATTGCTTCGGAAATAAATACAAAACCCACAATGCCGACTTAAGTACAAGAAAACTGACTCTGACTGTCTGTGTTTTGAACCATTACTGTGACGCTAGTTATAGATTCCGATGCTTCACTTCAGGTTTAATGTATCCCACTGACCGTCTTATTAACGATGAAACACAGAAATTGCATCGGAATGCAATACAAAAGGCACAATGCCGACTTAAGTACAAGAAAACAAACTCTTCTTACAGTCTATGTTTTGAACCATTCCTGTGACACTAGTTACGGATTCCGATGCTTCACTTCAGGTTTACTGTATTCCTCTGACCTTCTTATTGACGATGAAACACATAAATTGCTTCGGAATTAAATACAAAAGGCACAATGCCGACTTAAGTACAAGATAACTGACTCTTCTTACTGTCTATGTTTTGAACCATTCCTGTGACACTACATATAAATTCCGATGCTTCACTTCAGGTTTACTGTATCCCTCTGACCTTCTTATTGACGATGAAACACAGAAATTACATCGGAATTAAATACAAAAGGCACAATGCCGACTGAAGTACAAGAAAACTGACTCTTCTTACTGTCTACGTTTTGAACCATTCCTGTGACACTAGTTATAGATTCCGATGTTTCACTTCAGGTTTACTGTATGCCTCTGACCTTCATATTGACGATGAAACACATAAATTGCATCGGAATTAAATACAAAAGGCACAATGCCGACTTAAGTACAAGAAAACTGACTCTTCCTACTGTCTATGTTTTGAACCATTCCTGTGACACTAGTTATAGATTCCGATGCTTCCCTTCAGGTTTACTGTATCCCTCTGACCTTCTTATTGACGATGAGACACAGAAATTGCATCGAAATTAAATACAAAATGCACAATGCTGATTTAAATACAAGAAAACTGACTCTTCTTACTGTCTATGTTTTGAACCATTCACGTGTCATTAATTACAGATTCCGATGCTTCACTTCGTTTTTACTGTATCCCTCTGACCTTCTTATTGACGATGAAACACAGAAATTGCATCGGAATTGAATACAAAAGGCACAATGCCGACCTAAATACAAGAAAACTGACTCTTCTTACTGTCTACGATTTGAACCATTCCTGTGACACTAGTTATAGATTCCGATGCTTCACTTCGGGTTTACTGTATTCATCTGACCTTCTTATTGACGATGAAACACAGAAATTGCCTCGGAATTAAATACAAAAGGCACAATGCCGACTATAGTACAAGAAAACTGACTCTTCCTACTGTCTATGTTTTGAACCATTCCTGTGACACTAGTTATAGATTCCGATGCTTTACTTCAGGTTTACTGTATCCCTCTGACCTTCTTATTGACGATGAGTCACAGAAATTGCATCGAAATTAAATACAAAATGCACAATGCTGATATAAATACAAGAAAACTGACTCTTCTTACTGTCTATGTTTTGAACCATTCATGTGTCATTAATTACAGATTCCGATGCTTCACTTCGTTTTTACTGTATCCCTCTGACCTTCTTATTGACGATGAAACACAGATATTGCATCGGAATTGAATAAAAAAGGCACAATGCCGACCTAAGTACAAGAAAACTGACTCCTCTCACTGTCTATGTTTTGAACCATTCCTGTGACACTAGTTATGGATTCCGATGCTTCACTTCAGGTTTGCAGTATCCCTCTGCCCTTCTTATTGACGATGAAACACTGAAATTGCATCGGAATTAAATACAAAAGGAACAATGCCGACTTAAGTACAAGAAAACTGACTCTTCTTACTGTCTATATTTTGAACCATTCATGTGACACTCGATATAGATTACGATGCTTTACTTCAGGTTTACTGTATCCGTCTGACCTTCTTCTTGACGATGAAACACAGAAATTGCATCGGAATTAAATACAAAAGGCACAATGCCGACATAAGTACAAGAAAACTGACTCTTCTTACTGTCTATGATTTGAACCATTCCTGTGACACTAGTTATAGATTCCGATGCCTCACTTCAGGTTTACTGTATCCCTCTGAGCATCTTATTGACGATGAAACACAGAAATTGCATCGTAATTAAATAGAAAAGGCCCAAAGCCGACTTAAGTACAAGAAAACTGATTCTTCTTAATGTCTATGATTTGAACCATTCCTGTGACACTAGTTATAGATTCCGATGCGTCACTTCAGGTTTCCTGTATCCCTCTGACCATCTTACTGACGATGAAACACAGAAATTGCATCGGAATTAAATATAAAAGGTACAATGCCGACTTAAGTACAAGAAAACTGACTCTTCTTACTGTCTATATTTTGAACCATTCAAGTGACACTCGATATAGATTACGATGCTTTACTTCAGCATTACTGTATCCCTCTGACCTTCTTCTAGACGATGAAACACAGAAATTGAATCGGAATTAAATACAAAAGGCACAATGCCGACTTAAGTACAAGAAAACTGACTCTTCTTACTGTCTATGTTTTGAACCATACCTGTGACACTTGTTATAGATTCCGATGCTTCACTTCAGGTTAACTGTGTACCTCTGACCTTCTTGTTGACGATGAAACACAGAAATTGAATCGGAATTAAATACAAAAGGCGCAATGCCGACTTAAGTACAAGAAAACTGACTCTTCTTACTGTCTATGATTTGAAACATTCATGTGACACTAGTTATAGATTCTGATGCTTCACTGCAGGTTAACTGTATCGCTCTGACCTTCTTATTGACGATGAAACACAGGAATTGCATCGGAATTAAGTACAAAAGGCACAATGCCGACTTAAGTACAAGAAAACTGACTCTTCATACTGTCTATATTTTGAACAATTCCTGTGACACTAGTTATAGATTCCGATGCTTCACTTCAGGTTTACATTATCCCTCCGAACTTCTTATTGACGATAAAACACCGAAATTGTATCGGATTAAATACAAAAGGCACAATGCCGACTTAAGTATAAGAAAACTGATCTTCTTACTGTGACACTAGTTATAGAATCCGATGCTTCACTTCAGGTTCACTATATCCCTCTGACCTTCTTATTGACGATGAAACACTGAAATTGCATCGGAATTAAATACAAAAGGCACAATGCCGACTTAAGTACAAAAAAACTGACCCTTCTTACTGTCTATGTTTTGAACCATTCATATGACACTCGTTATAGTTTACGATGCTTTACTTCAGGTTTACTGTATGCCTCTGACCTTCTTATTGACGATGAAACAGAGAAATTGCATCGGAATTGAATACAAAAGGCACAATGTCGACTTAAGTACAAGAAAACTGACTCATCTTACTGTCTATGTTTTGAACCATTCCTGTGACACTAGTGATAGATTCCGATGCTTCACTTCAGGTTTACTGTATCCCTCTGACCTTCTTATTGACGATGAAACACAGAAATTGCATCGGAATTAAATACAAAAGGCACAATGCCGACTTATGTACAAGAAAACTGACTCTTCTTACTGTCTATGTTTTGAACCATTCATGAGAAACTCGTTATAGATTCCGATGCTTGACTTCAGGTTTACTGTATCCCTCTGACCTTCTTATTGACGATGAAACACAGAAATTGCTTCGGAAATAAATACAAAAGGCACAATGCCGACTTAAGTACAAGATAACTGACTCTTCTTACTGTCTATGCTTTGAACCATTCCTGTGACACTAGTTATAGATTCCGATGCTTCACTTCAGGTTTACTGTATCCCTCTGACCTTCTTACTGACGATGAAACACAGAAATTGCATCGGAATTAAATACAAAAGGCACAATGCTGACTTAAGTACAAGAAAACTGACTCTTCTTACTGTCTATGCTTTGAACCATACCTGTGACACTTGTTATAGATTCCGATGCTTCACTTCAGGTTAACTGTATACCTCTGACCTTCTTATTGACGATGAAACACAGAAATTGCTTCGGAATTAAATACAAAAGGCACAATGCCGACTTAAGTACAAGAAAGCTGACACATCATACTGTCTATTTGTTGAACCATTCCTGTGAGACTAGTTATATATTCCGATGCTTCACTTCAGGTTTACTGTATGCCTCTGACCTTCATATTGACGATGAAACACATAAATTGCATCGGAATTAAATACAAAAGGCACAATGCCGACTTAAGTACAAGAAAACTGAACCTTCATACTGTCTATGTTTTAAACCATTCCTGTGACGCTAGTTATAGATTCCAATGCTTCACTACAGGTTTACTGTATACCTCTGACATTCTTATTCACGACGAAACACAGAAATTGCATCGGAATTAAATACAAAAGCTACAATGACGACTTAAGTACAAGAAAACTGACTCTTTTTGCTGTCTATATTTTGAACCATTCATGTGACACTCGATATAGATTACGATGCTTTACTTAAGGTTTACTGTATCCCTCTGACCTTCTTCATGACGATGAAACACAGAAATTGCTTCGGAATTAAATACAAAAGGCATAATGCCGACTTAAGTACAAGAAAACTGACTCTTCTTACTGTCTATGATTTGAAACATTCATGTGACACTAGTTATAGATTTAGATGCTTCACTGCAGGTTTACTGTATCCCTCTGACCTTCTTATTGACGATGAAACACAGGAATTGCATCGGAATTAAGTACAAAAGGCACAATGCCGACTTAAGTACAAGAAAACTGACTCTTCATACTGTCTATGTTTTGAGCAATTCCTGTGACACTAGTTATCGATTCTGATGCTTCACTTCAGGTTTACCGTATCCGTCCGAACTTCTTATTGACGATAAAACACCGAAATTGTATTGGATTAAATACAAAAGGCACAATGCCGACGTAAGTATAAGAAAACTGATCTTCTTACTGTGACACTAGTTATAGAATCCGATGCTTCACTTCAGGTTCACTATATCCCTCTGACCTTCTTATTGACGATGAAACACTGAAATTGCATCGGAATTAAATACAAAAGGCACAATGCCGACTTAAGTACAAGAAACCTGACTCTTCTTACTGTCTATGTTTAGAACCATTCCTGTGACACTAGTTATAGACTCCGATGCTTCACTTCAGGTTTACTGTATGCCTCTGACCTTCTTATTGACGATGAAACACAGAAATTGTATCGGAATTAAATACAAAAGGCACAATGCCGACTTAAGTACAAGAAAACTGAACCTTCATACTGTCTATGTTTTAAACCATTCCTGTGACGCTAGTTATAGATTCCAATGCTTCACTACAGGTTTACTGTATACCTCTGACATTCTTATTCACGACGAAACACAGAAATTGCATCGGAATTAAATACAAAAGCTACAATGCTGACCTAAGTACAAGAAAACTGACTCTTCTTACTGTCTATATTTTGAACCATTCATGTGACACTCGATATAGATTAGGATGCTTTACTTCAGGTTTACTGTATCCCTCTGACCTTCTTCTTGACGATGAAACACAGAAATTGCATCGGAATTAAATACAAAAGGCACAATGCAGACTTAAGTACAAGAAAACTGACTCTTCTTACTGTCTATGTTTTGAACCATTCCTGTGACACTAGTTATAGATTCCGATGCTTCACTTTAGGTGTACTGTATCCCTCTGAGCTTCTTATTGACGATGAAACACAGAAATTGCATCGGAATTAAATAGAAAATTCATAATGCCGACTTAAATACAACAAAAATGACTCTTCTTACTGTCTATGATTTGAACCATTCCTGTGACACTAGTTATAGATTCCGATGCTTCACTTCAGGTTTACTGTATCCCTCTGACCTTCTTACTGACGATGAAACACAGAAATTGCATTGGAATTAAATACAAAAGGCACAATGCTGACTTAAGTACAAGAAAACTGACTCTTCTTACAGTCTATGTTTTGAACCATACCTGTGACACTTGTTATAGATTCCGATGCTTCACTTCAGATTAACTGTATACCTCTAACCTTCTTATTGACGATGAAACACAGAAATTGCTTCGGAATTAATTACAATAGGCACAATACCGACTTAAGTACAAGAAAACTGACTCTTCTTACTGTCTATGATTTGAAACATTCATGTGACACTAGTTATAGATTCCGATGCTTCACTGCAGGTTTACTGTATCCCTCTGACCTTCTTATTGACGATGAAACACAGGAATTGCATCGGAAATAAGTACAAAAGGCACAATGCCGTCTTAAGTACAAGAAAACTGACTCTTCATACTGTCTATGTTTTGAGCAATTCCTGTGACACTAGTTATACATTCCGATGCTTCACTTCCGGTTTACCGTATCCCTCCGAACTTCTTATCGACGATAAAACACCGAAATTGTATTGGATTAAATACAAAAGGCACAATGCCGACTTAAGTATAAGAAAACTGATCTTCTTACTGTGACACTAGTTATAGAATCCGATGCTTCACTTCAGGTTCACTATATCCCTCTGACCTTCTTATTGACGATGAAACACTGAAATTGCATCGAAATTAAATAGAAAAGGCCCAAAGCCGACTTAAGTACAAGAAAACTGATTCTTCTTACTGTCTATGATTTGAACCATTCCTGTGACACTAGTTATAGATTCCGATGCTTCACTTCAGGTTTACTGTATCCCTCTGACCTTCTTACTGTTGATGAAACACAGAAATTGCTTCGGAAATAAATACAAAACCCACAATGCCGACTTAAGTACAAGAAAACTGACTCTTCTAACTGTCTGTGTTTTGAACCATTACTGTGACGCTAGTTATAGATTCCGATGCTTCACTGCAGGTTTAATGTATCCCACTGACCGTCTTATTAACGATGAAACACAGAAATTGCATCGGAATGCAATACAAAAGGCACATTGCCGACTTAAGTACAAGAAAACAAACTCTTCTTACAGTCTATGTTTTGAACCATTCCTGTGACACTAGTTACGGATTCCGATGCTTCACTTCAGGTTTACTGTATTCCTCTGACCTTCTTATTGACGATGAAACACATAAATTGCTTCGGAATTAAATACAAAAGGCACAATGCCGACTTAAGTACAAGATAACTGACTCTTCTTACTGTCTATGTTTTGAACCATTCCTGTGACACTAAATATAAATTCCGATGCTTCACTTCAGGTTTACTGTATCCCTCTGACCTTCTTATTGACGATGAAACACAGAAATTGCATCGGAATTAAATACAAAAGGCACAATGCCGACTGAAGTACAAGAAAACTGACTCTTCTTACTGTCTATGTTTTGAACCATTCCTGTGACACTAGTTATAGATTCCGATGTTTCACTTCAGGTTTACTGTATGCCTCTGACCTTCATATTGACGATGAAACACATAAATTGCATCGGAATTAAATACAAAAGGCACAATGCCGACTTAAGTACAAGAAAACTTACTCTTCCTACTGTCTATGCTTTGAACCATTCCTGTGACACTAGTTATAGATTCCGATGCTTCTCTTCAGGTTTACTGTATCCCTCTGACCTTCTTATTGACGATGAGACACAGAAATTGCATCGAAATTAAATACAAAATGCACAATGCTGATTTAAATACAAGAAAACTGACTCTTCTTACTGTCTATGTTTTGAACCATTCATGTGTCATTAATTACAGATTCCGATGCTTCACTTCGTTTTTACTGTATCCCTCTGACCTTCTTATTGACGATGAAACTCATAAATTGCATCGGAATTAAATACAAAAGGCACAATGCCGACTTAAGTACAAGAAAACCGACTCTTCATACTGTCTATGTTTTGAACCATTCCTGTGACACTAGTTATGGATTCCGATGCTTCACTTCAGGTTTACAGTATCCCTCTGCCCTTCTTATTGACGATGAAACACAGAAATTGCATCGGAATTAAATACAAAAGGAACAATGCCGACTTAAGTACAAGAAAACTGACTCTTCTTACTGTCTATATTTTGAACCATTCATGTGACACTCGATATAGATTACGATGCTTTACTTCAGGTTTACTGTATCCGTCTGACCTTCTTCTTGACGATGAAACACAGAAATTGCATCGGAATTAAATACAAAAGGCACAATGCCGACATAAGTACAAGAAAACTGACTCTTCTTACTGTCTATGATTTGAACCATTCCTGTGACACTAGTTATAGATTCCGATGCCTCACTTCAGGTTTACTGTATCCCTCTGAGCATCTTATTGACGATGAAACACAGAAATTGCATCGTAATTAAATAGAAAAGGCCCAAAGCCGACTTAAGTACAAGAAAACTGATTCTTCTTACTGTCTTTGATTTGAACCATTCCTGTGACACTAGTTATAGATTCCGATGCGTCACTTCGGGTTTACTGTATCCCTCTGACCTTCTTACTGACGATGAAACACAGAAATTGCATCGGAATTAAATATAAAAGGTACAATGCCGACTTAAGTACAAGAAAACTGACTCTTCTTACTGTCTATATTTTGAACCATTCATGTGACACTCGATATAGATTCCGATGCTTCACTTCAGGTTAACTGTGTACCTCTGATCTTCTTGTTGACGATGAAACTCAGAAATTGCATCGGAATTAAATACAAAAGGCACAATGCCGACTTAAGTACAAGAAAACTGACTCTTCTTACGGTCTATGATTTGAAACAGTCATGTGACACTAGTTATAGATTCTGATGCTTCACTGCAGGTTTACTGTATCGCTCTGACCTTCTTATTGACGATGAAACACAGGAATTGCATCGGAATTAAGTACAAAAGGCACAATGCCGACTTAAGTACAAGAAAACTGACTCTTCATACTGTCTATGTTTTGAAGAATTCCTGTGACACTAGTTATAGATTCCGATGCTTCACTTCAGGTTTACATTATCCCTCCGAACTTCTTATTGACGATAAAACACCGAAATTGTATCGGATTAAATACAAAAGGCACAATGCCGACTTAAGTATAAGAAAACTGATCTTCTTACTGTGACACTAGTTATAGAATCCGATGCTTCACTTCAGGTTCACTATATCCCTCTGACCTTCTTATTGACGATGAAACACTGAAATTGCATCGGAATTAAATACAAAAGGCACAATGCCGACTTAAGTACAAAAAACTGACTCTTCTTACTGTCTATGTTTTGAACCATTCCTGTGACACTAGTTATAGATTCCGATGCTTCACTTCAGGTTTACTGTATGCCTCTGACATTCTTATTCACGACGAAACACAGAAATTGCATCCGAATGAAATACAAAAGCTACAATGCCGACCTAAGTACGAGAAAACTGACTCTTCTTACTGTCTATGTTTTGAACCATTCATATGACACTCGTTATAGTTTACGATGCTTTACTTCGGGTTTACTGTATGCCTCTGACCTTCTTATTGACGATGAAACACAGAAATTGCATCGGAATTAAATACAAAACCCACAATGCCGACTTAAGTACAAGATAACAGACTATTCTAACTGTCTGTGCTTTGAACCATTCCTGTGACGCTAGTTATAGATTCCGATGCTTCACTTCAGGTTTACTGTATCCCACTGACCGTCTCATTAACGATGAAACACAGAAATTGCACCGGAATTAAATACAAAAGGCACAATGCCGACTTAAGTACAAGAAAACAAACTCTTCTTACAGTCTATGATTTGAACCATTCCTGTGACACTAGTTACGGATTCCGAAGCTTCACTTCAGGTTTACTGTATCCCTCTGACCTTCTTATTGACGATGAAACACAGAAATTGCTTCGGGATTAAATACAAAAGGCACAATGCCGACTTAAGCACAAGATAACTGACTCTTCTTACTGTCTATGTTTGAACCATTCCTGTGACACTAGTTATAGATTCCGATGCTTCACTTCAGGTTTACTGTATCCCTCTGACCTTCTTATTGACGATGAAACACAGAAATTCCATCGAAATTAAATACAAAATGCACAATGCTGATTTAAAAACGAGGAAACTGACTCTTCATACTGTCTATGTTTTGAACCATTCATGTGTCCCTAATTATAGATTCCGATGCTTCACTTCGGGTTTACTGTATCCCTCTGACCTTCTTATTGACGATGAAACACAGAAATTGCATCGGAGTTAAGTACAAAATGCACAATGCCGACCTAAGTACAAGAAAACTGACTCTTCTTACTGTCTATGATTTGAACCATTCCTGTGATACTAGTTATAGATTCCGATGCTCCACTTCAGGTTTAATGTATTCCTCTGACCTTCTTATTGACGATGAAACACAGAAGTTGCCTCGGAATTAAATACAAAAGGCACAATGCCGACTTAAGTACAAGAAAACTGACTCTTCTTACTGTCTATGGTTTGAACCATTCCTGTGACACTAGTTATAGATTCCGATGCTTCACTTCAGGTTCACTGTATCCCTCTGACCTTCTTATTAGCGATGAAACAATGAAATTGCATCGGAATTAAATACAAAAGACACAATGCCGACTTAAGTACAAGAAAACTTACTCTTCTTACTGTCTATGTTTGAAACATACCTGTGACACTAGTTATAGATTTCGATGCTTCACTTCAGGTTTACTGTATGCCTCTGACCTTCTTATTGACGATGAAACAGAGAAATTGCATCGGAATTGAATACAAAAGGCACAATGTCGACTTAAGTACAAGAAAACTGACTCTTCTTACTGTCTATGTTTTGAACCATTCCTGTGACACTAGTGATAGATTCCGATGCTTCACTTCAGGTTTACTGTATCCCTCTGACCTTCTTATTGACGATGAAACACAGAAATTGCATCGGAATTAAATACAAAAGGCACAATGCCACTTATGTACAAGAAAACTGACTCTTCTTACTGTCTATGTTTTGAACCATTCATGTGAAACTCGTTATAGATTCCGATGCTTGACTTCAGGTTTACTGTATCCCTCTGACCTTCTTATTGACGATGAAACACAGAAATTGCTTCGGAAATAAATACAAAAGGCACAATGCCGACTTAGGTACAAGATAACTGACTCTTCTTACTGTCTATGCTTTGAACCATTCCTGTTACACTAGTTATAGATTCCGATGCTTCACTTCAGGTTTACTGTATCCCTCTGACCTTCTTACTGACGATGAAACACAGAAATTGCATCGGAATTAAATACAAAAGGAACAATGCTGACTTAAGTACAAGAAAACTGACTCTTCTTACTGTCTGTGTTTTGAACCATTCCTGTGACACTAGTTATAGATTCCGATGCTTCACTTCAGGTTTACATTATCCCTCCGAACTTCTTATTGACGATAAAACACCGAAATTGTATCGGATTAAATACAAAAGGCACAATGCCGACTTAAGTATAAGAAAACTGATCTTCTTACTGTGACACTAGTTATAGAATCCGATGCTTCACTTCAGGTTCACTATATCCCTCTGACCTTCTTATTGACGATGAAACACTGAAATTGCATCGGAATTAAATACAAAAGGCACAATGCCGACTTAAGTACAAAAAACCTGACTCTTCTTACTGTCTATGTTTTGAACCATTCCTGTGACACTAGTTATAGATTCCGATGCTTCACTTCAGGTTTACTGTATGCCTCTGACGTTCTTATTGGCGATGAAACACAGAAATTGCATCGGAATTAAATACAAAAGGCACAATGCCGACTTAAGTACAAGAAAACTGAACCTTCATACTGTCTATGTTTTAAACCATTCCTGTGACACTAGTTATAGATTCCGATGCTTCACTACAGGTTTACTGTATACCTCTGACATTCTTATTCACGACGAAACACAGAAATTGCATCGGAATTAAATACAAAAGCTACAATGCCGACCTAAGTACAAGAAAACTGACTCTTCTTACTGTCTATGTTTTGAACCATTCATATGACACTCGTTATAGTTTACGATGCTTTACTTCAGGTTTACTGTATGCCTCTGACCTTCTTATTGACGATGAAACACAGAAATTGCATCGGAATTAAATACAAAACCCACAATGCCGATTTAAGTACAAGATAACAGACCCTTCTAACTGTCTGTGCTTTGAACCATTCCTGTGACGCTAGTTATAGATTCCGATGCTTCACTTCAGGTTTACTGTATCCCACTGACCGTCTCATTAACGATGAAACACAGAAATTGCATCGGAATTAAATACAAAAGGCACAATGCCGACTTAAGTACAAGAAAGCAAACTCTTCTTACAGTCTATGATTTGAACCATTCCTGTGACACTAGTTACGGATTCCGATGCTTCACCTCAGGTTTACTGTATGCCTCTCACCTTCTTATTGACGATGAAACACAGAAATTGCTTCGGGATTAAATACAAAAGGCACAATGCCGACTTAAGCACAAGATAACTGACTCTTCTTACTGTCTATGTTTTGAACCATTCCTGTGACACTAGTTATAGATTCCGATGCTTCACTTCAGGTTTACTGTATCCCTCTGACCTTCTTATTGACGATGAAACACAGAAATTGCATCGAAATTAAATACAAAATGCACAATGCTGATTTAAAAACAAGGAAACTGACTCTTCATACTGTCTATGTTTTGAACCATTCATGTGTCCCTAATTATAGATTCCGATGCTTCACTTCGGGTTTACTGTATCCCTCTGACCTTCTTATTGACGATGAAACACAGAAATTGCATCGGAGTTAAATACAAAAGGCACAATGCCGACCTAAGTACAAGAAAACTGACTCTTCTTACTGTCTATGTTTTGAACCATTCATATGACACTCGTTACAGTTTACGATGCTTTACTTCAGGTTTACTGTATGGCTCTGACCTTCTTATTGACGATGAAACACAGAAGTTGCATCGGAATTAAATACAAAACCCACAATGCCGACTTAAGTACAAGAAAACTTACTCTTCTTACTGTCTATGTTTTGAAATATTCCTGTGACACTAGTTATAGATTCCGATGCTTCACCTCAGGTTTACTGTATCCCTCTGACCTTCGTCTTGACGATGAAACACAGAAATTGCATCGGAATTAAATACTAAAGGCACATGGCCGACTTATGTACAAGAAAACTGACTCTTCTTACTGTCTATGTTTTGAACCATTCATTTGAAACTCGTTATAGATTCCGATGCTTTACTTCAGGTTTAC
This sequence comes from Schistocerca piceifrons, assembly GCF_021461385.2. NCBI lineage: Eukaryota > Metazoa > Arthropoda > Insecta > Orthoptera > Acrididae > Schistocerca > Schistocerca piceifrons. Next base: position 83,062 of record NW_025728996.1, on the reverse strand, counting down.
TGTATCCCTCTGACCTTCTTATTGACGATGAAACACAGAAATTGCTTCGGAAATAAATACAAAAGGCACAATGCCGACTTAAGTACAAGATAACTGACTCTTCTTACTGTCTATGTTTTGAATCATTCCTGTGACACTAAATATAAATTCCGATGCTTCACTTCAGGTTTACTGTATCCCTCTGACCTTGTTATTGACGATGAAACACAGAAATTGCATCGGAATTAAATACAAAAGGCACAATGCCGACTGAAGTACAAGAAAACTGATTCTTCTTACTGCCTATGTTTTGAACCATTCATGTGACATTAGTTATAAATTCCGATGCTTCACTGCAGGTTTACTGTATCCCTCTGACCTTCTTATTGACGATGAAACACAGCAATCGCATCGGAATTTAATACAAAAGGCACAATGCTGACATAAGTACAAGAAAACTGAACCTTCATACTGTCTATGTTTTAAACCATTCCTGTGATACTAGTTATAGATTCCGATGCTTCACTACAGGTTTACTGTATACCTGTGACATTCTTATTCACGACGAAACACAGAAATTGAATCGGAATTAAATACAAAAGCTACAATGCCGACCTAAGTACAAGAAAACTGACTCTTCTTACTGTCTATGATTTGAACCATTCATATGACACTCGTTATAGTTTACGATGCTTTACTTCAGGTTTACTGTATCCCTCTGACCTTCTTCTTGACGATGAAACACAGAAATTGCTTCGGAATTAAATACAAAAGCCACAATGCCGACTTAAGTACAAGATAACTGACTCTTCTTACTGTCTGTGCTTTGAACCATTCCTGTGACGCTAGTTATAGATTCCGATGCTTCACTTCAAGTTTACTGTATCCCACTGACCGTCTTAATAACGATGAAACACAGAAATTGCATCGGAATTAAATACAAAAGGCACAATACCGACTTAAGTACAAGAAAACTGACTCTTCATACTGTCTATGTTTTGAACCATTCCTGTGACACTAGTTATGGATTCCGATGCTTCACTTCAGGATTACAGTATCCCTCTGCCCTTCTTATTGACGATGAAACACAACAATTGCATCGGAATTAAATACAAAAGCTACAATGCCGACTTAAGTACAAGAAAACTGACTCTTCTTACTGTCTATATTTTGAACCATTCATGTGACACTCGATATAGAATACGATGCTTTACTTCAGGTTTACTGTATCCGTCTGACCTTCTTCTTGACGACGAAACACAGAAATTGCATCGGAATTAAATACAAAAGGCACAATGCCGACATAAGTACAAGAAAACTGACTCTTCTTACTGTCTATGATTTGAACCATTCCTGTGACACTAGTTATAGATTCCGATGCCTCACTTCAGGTTTACTGTATCCCTCTGAGCTTCTTATTGACGATGAAACACAGAAATTGCATCGTAATTAAATAGAAAAGGCCCAAAGCCGACTTAAGTACAAGAAAACTGATTCTTCTTACTGTCTATGATTTGAACCATTCCTGTGACACTAGTTATAGATTCCGATGCGTCACTTCAGGTTTACAGTATCCCTCTGACCTTCTTACTGACGATGAAACACAGAAATTGCATCGGAATTAAATATAAAAGGTACAATGCCGACTTAAGTACAAGAAAACTGACTCTTCTTACTGTCTATATTTTGAACCATTCATGTGACACTCGATATAGATTACGATGCTTTACTTCAGGATTACTGTATCCCTCTGACCTTCTTCTTGACGATGAAACACAGAAATTGAATCGGAATTAAATACAAAAGGCACAATGCCGACTTAAGTACAAGAAAACTGATCTTCTTACTGTGACACTAGATATAGAATCCGATGCTTCACTTCAGGTTCACTATATCCCTCTGACCTTCTTATTGACGATGAAACACAGAAATTGCATCGGAATTAAATACAAAAGGCACAATGCCGACTTAAGTACAAGAAAACTGAACCTTCATACTGTCTATGTTTTAAAGCATTCCTGTGACACTAGTTATAGATTCCGATGCTTCACTACAGGTTTACTGTATAAGTCTGACATTCTTATTCACGACGAAACACAGAAATTGAATCGGAATTAAATACAAAAGATACAATGCCGACCTAAGTACAAGAAAACTGACTCTTCTTACTGTCTCTGTTTTGAACCATTCATATGACACTCGTTATAGTTTACGATGCTTTACTTCAGGTTTACTGTATGCCTCTGACCTTCTTATTGACGATGAAACACAGAAATTGCATCGGAATTAAATACAAAACCCACAATGCCGACTTAAGTACAAGATAACAGACTCTTCTAACTGTCTGTGCTTTGAACCATTCCTGTGACGCTAGTTATAGGTTCCGATGCTTCACTTCAGGTTTACTGTATTTCACTGACCGTCTCATTAACGATGAAACACAGAAATTGCATCGGAATTAAATACAAAAGGCACAATGCCGACTTAAGTACAAGAAAACAAACTCTTCTTACAGTCTATGTTTTGAACCATTCCTGTGACACTAGTTACGGAATCCGATGCTTCACTTCAGGTTTACTGTATCCCTCTGACCTTCTTATTGACGATGAAACACAGAAATTGCTTCGGGATTAAATACAAAGGGCACAATGCCGACTTAAGCACAAGATAACTGACTCTTCTTACTGTCTATGTTTTGAACCATTCCTGTGACACTAGTTATAGATTCCGATGCTTCACTTCAGGTTTACTGTATCCCTCTGACCTTCTTATTGACGATGAAACACAGAAATTGCATCGAAATTAAATACAAAAGGCACAATGCTGATTTAAATACAAGAAAACTGACTCTCCTTACTGTCTATGATATGAACCATTAATGTGTCACTAATTATAGATTCCGATGCTTCACTTCAGTTTTACTGTATCCCTCTGACCTTCTTATTGACGATGAAACACTGAAATTGCATCGGAATTAAATACAAAATACACAATCCCGACCTAAGTACAAGAAAACTGACTCTTCTTACTGTCTATGATTTGAACCATTCCTGTGACACTAGTTATAGATTCCGATGCTTCACTTCAGGTTTACTGTATTCCTCTGACCTTCTTATTGACGATGAAACACAGATATTGCCTCGGAATAAAATACAAAAGGCACAATGCCGACTTAAGTACAAGAAAACTGACTCTTCTTACTGTCTATGGTTTGAACCATTCCTGAGACACTAGTTATAGATTCCGATGCTTCACTTCAGGTTCACTGTATCCCTCTGACCTTCTTATTGGCGATGGCACAATGAAATTGCATCGGAATTAAATACAAAATGCACAATGCCGACTTAAGTACGAGAAAACTTACTCTTCTTCCTGTCTATGTTTTGAAATATTCCTGTGACACTAGTTATAGATTCCGATGCTTCACCTCAGGTTTACTGTATCCCTCTGACCTTCTTATTGACGATGAAACACAGAAATTGCATCGGAATTAAATACAAAAGGCACAATGCCGACTTAAGTACAAGAAAACTGACTCTTCTTACTGTCTATATTTTTAACCATTCATGTGACACTCGATATAGAATACGATGCTTTACTTCAGGTTTACTGTATCCGTCGGACCTTCTTCTTGACGATGAAACACAGAAATTGCATCGGAATTAAATACAAAAGGCACAATGCCGACATAAGTACAAGAAAACTGACTCTTCTTACTGGCTATGATTTGAACCATTCCTGTGACACTAGTTATAGATTCCGATGCCTCACTTCAGGTTTACTGTATCCCTCTGAGCTTCTTATTGACGATGAAACACAGAAATTGCATCGTAATTAAATAGAAAAGGCCCAAAGCCGACTTAAGTACAAGAAAACTGATTCTTCTTACTGTCTATGATTTGAACCATTCCTGTGACACTAGTTATAGATTCCGATGCGTCACTTCAGGTTTACTGTATCCCTCTGACCTTCTTACTGACGATGAAACACAGAAATTGCATCGGAATTAAATATAAAAGGTACAATGCCGACTTAAGTACAAGAAAACTGACTCTTCTTACTGTCTATAATTTGAACCATTCATGTGACACTCGATATAGATTACGATGCTTTACTTCAGGATTACTGTATCCCTCTGACCTTCTTCTTGACGATGAAACACAGAAATTGAATCGGAATTAAATACAAAAGGCACAATGCCGACTTAAGTACAAGAAAACTGACTCTTCTTACTGTCTATGTTTTGAACCATACCTGTGACACTTGTTATTGATTCCGATGCTTCACTTCAGGTTAACTGTATACCTCTGACCTTCTTGTTGACGATGAAACACAGAAATTGCTTCGGAATTAAGTACAAAAGGCACAATGCCGACTTAAGTACAAGAAAACTGACTCTTCATACTGTCTATGTTTTGAACAATTCCTGTGACACTAGTTATAGATTCCGATGCTTCACTTCAGGTTTACATTATCCCTCCGAACTTCTTATTGACGATAAAACACCGAAATTGTATCGGATTAAATATAAAAGGCACAATGCCGACTTAAGTATAAGAAAACTGATCTTCTTACTGTGACACTAGATATAGAATCCGATGCTTCACTTCAGGTTCACTATATCCCTCTGACCTTCTTATTGACGATGAAACACTGAAATTGCATCGGAATTAAATACAAAAGGCACAATGCCGACTTAAGTACAAAAAACCTGTGTCTTCTTACTGTCTATGTTATGAACCATTCCTGTGACACTAGTTATAGATTCCGATGCTTCACTTCAGGTTTACTGTATGCCTCTGACCTTCTTATTGACGATGAAACACAGAAATTGCATCGGAATTAAATACAAAAGATACAATGCCGACCTAAGTACAAGAAAACTGACTCTTCTTACTGTCTATGTTTTAAACCATTCCTGTGACACTAGTTATAGATTCCGATGCTTCACTACAGGTTTACTGTATACCTCTGACATTCTTATTCACGACGAAACACAGAAACTGAATCGGAATTAAATACAAAAGATACAATGCCAACCTAAGTACAAGAAAACTGACTCTTCTTACTGTCTATGTTTTGAACCATTCATATGACACTCGTTATAGTTTACGATGCTTTACTTCAGGTTTACTGTATGCCTCTGACCTTCTTATTGACGATGAAACACAGAAATTGCATCGGAATTAAATACAAAACCCACAATGCCGACTTAAGTACAAGATAACAGACTCTTCTAACTGTCTGTGCTTTGAACCATTCCTGTGACACTAGTTACGGATTCCGATGCTTCACTTCAGGTTTACTGTATCCCTCTGACCTTCTTATTGACGATGAAACACAGAAATTGCTTCGGGATTAAATACAAAAGGCACAATGCCGACTTAAGCACAAGATAACTGACTCTTCTTACTGTCTATGTTTTGAACCATTCCTGTGACACTAGTTATAGATTCCGATGCTTCACTTCAGGTTTACTGTATCCCTCTGACCTTCTTATTGACGATGAAACACAGAAATTGCATCGAAATTAAATACAAAAGGTACAATGCTGATTTAAATACAAGAAAACTGACTCTTCTTACTGTCTATGTTTTGAACCATTAATGTGTCACTAATTATAGATTCCGATGCTTCACTTCAGGTTTACTGTATCCCTCTGAGCTTCTTATTGACGATGAAACACAGAAATTGCATCGTAATTAAATAGAAAAGGCCCAAAGCCGACTTAAGTACAAGAAAACTGATTCTTCTTACTGTCTATGATTTGAACCATTCCTGTGACACTAGTTATAGATTCCGATGCGTCACTTCAGGTTTACAGTATCCCTCTGACCTTCTTACTGACGATGAAACACAGAAATTGCATCGAATTAAATATAAAAGGTACAATGCCGACTTAAGTACAAGAAAACTGACTCTTCTTACTGTCTATATTTTGAACCATTCATGTGACACTCGATATAGATTACGATGCTTTACTTCAGGATTACTGTATCCCTCTGACCTTCTTCTTGACGATGAAACACAGAAATTGAATCGGAATTAAATACAAAAGGCACAATGCCGACTTAAGTACAAGAAAACTGATCTTCTTACTGTGACACTAGATATAGAATCCGATGCTTCACTTCAGGTTCACTATATCCCTCTGACCTTCTTATTGACGATGAAACACAGAAATTGCATCGGAATTAAATACAAAAGGCACAATGCCGACTTAAGTACAAGAAAACTGAACCTTCATACTGTCTATGTTTTAAAGCATTCCTGTGACACTAGTTATAGATTCCGATGCTTCACTACAGGTTTACTGTATAAGTCTGACATTCTTATTCACGACGAAACACAGAAATTGAATCGGAATTAAATACAAAAGATACAATGCCGACCTAAGTACAAGAAAACTGACTCTTCTTACTGTCTCTGTTTTGAACCATTCATATGACACTCGTTATAGTTTACGATGCTTTACTTCAGGTTTACTGTATGCCTCTGACCTTCTTATTGACGATGAAACACAGAAATTGCATCGGAATTAAATACAAAACCCACAATGCCGACTTAAGTACAAGATAACAGACTCTTCTAACTGTCTGTGCTTTGAACCATTCCTGTGACGCTAGTTATAGATTCCGATGCTTCACTTCAGGTTTACTGTATTTCACTGACCGTCTCATTAACGATGAAACACAGAAATTGCATCGGAATTAAATACAAAAGGCACAATGCCGACTTAAGTACAAGAAAACAAACTCTTCTTACAGTCTATGTTTTGAACCATTCCTGTGACACTAGTTACGGAATCCGATGCTTCACTTCAGGTTTACTGTATCCCTCTGACCTTCTTATTGACGATGAAACACAGAAATTGCTTCGGGATTAAATACAAAGGGCACAATGCCGACTTAAGCACAAGATAACTGACTCTTCTTACTGTCTATGTTTTGAACCATTCCTGTGACACTAGTTATAGATTCCGATGCTTCACTTCAGGTTTACTGTATCCCTCTGACCTTCTTATTGACGATGAAACACAGAAATTGCATCGAAATTAAATACAAAAGGCACAATGCTGATTTAAATACAAGAAAACTGACTCTCCTTACTGTCTATGATATGAACCATTAATGTGTCACTAATTATAGATTCCGATGCTTCACTTCAGTTTTACTGTATCCCTCTGACCTTCTTATTGACGATGAAACACTGAAATTGCATCGGAATTAAATACAAAATACACAATCCCGACCTAAGTACAAGAAAACTGACTCTTCTTACTGTCTATGATTTGAACCATTCCTGTGACACTAGTTATAGATTCCGATGCTTCACTTCAGGTTTACTGTATTCCTCTGACCTTCTTATTGACGATGAAACACAGATATTGCCTCGGAATAAAATACAAAAGGCACAATGCCGACTTAAGTACAAGAAAACTGACTCTTCTTACTGTCTATGGTTTGAACCATTCCTGAGACACTAGTTATAGATTCCGATGCTTCACTTCAGGTTCACTGTATCCCTCTGACCTTCTTATTGGCGATGGCACAATGAAATTGCATCGGAATTAAATACAAAATGCACAATGCCGACTTAAGTACGAGAAAACTTACTCTTCTTCCTGTCTATGTTTTGAAATATTCCTGTGACACTAGTTATAGATTCCGATGCTTCACCTCAGGTTTACTGTATCCCTCTGACCTTCTTATTGACGATGAAACACAGAAATTGCATCGGAATTAAATACAAAAGGCACAATGCCGACTTAAGTACAAGAAAACTGACTCTTCTTACTGTCTATATTTTTAACCATTCATGTGACACTCGATATAGAATACGATGCTTTACTTCAGGTTTACTGTATCCGTCTGACCTTCTTCTTGACGATGAAACACAGAAATTGCATCGGAATTAAATACAAAAGGCACAATGCCGACATAAGTACAAGAAAACTGACTCTTCTTACTGTCTATGATTTGAACCATTCCTGTGACACTAGTTATAGATTCCGATGCCTCACTTCAGGTTTACTGTATCCCTCTGAGCTTCTTATTGACGATGAAACACAGAAATTGCATCGTAATTAAATAGAAAAGGCCCAAAGCCGACTTAAGTACAAGAAAACTGATTCTTCTTACTGTCTATGATTTGAACCATTCCTGTGACACTAGTTATAGATTCCGATGCGTCACTTCAGGTTTACTGTATCCCTCTGACCTTCTTACTGACGATGAAACACAGAAATTGCATCGGAATTAAATATAAAAGGTACAATGCCGACTTAAGTACAAGAAAACTGACTCTTCTTACTGTCTATAATTTGAAAAATTCATGTGACACTCGATATAGATTACGATGCTTTACTTCAGGATTACTGTATCCCTCTGACCTTCTTATTGACGATGAAACACTGAAATTGCATCGGAATTAAATACAAAAGGCACAATGCCGACTTAAGTACAAAAAACCTGTGTCTTCTTACTGTCTATGTTTTGAACCATTCCTGTGACACTAGTTATAGATTCCGATGCTTCACTTCAGGTTTACTGTATGCCTCTGACCTTCTTATTGACGATGAAACACAGAAATTGCATCGGAATTAAATACAAAAGATACAATGCCGACCTAAGTACAAGAAAACTGACTCTTCTTACTGTCTATGTTTTAAACCATTCCTGTGACACTAGTTATAGATTCCGATGCTTCACTACAGGTTTACTGTATACCTCTGACATTCTTATTCACGACGAAACACAGAAACTGAATCGGAATGAAATACAAAAGATACAATGCCGACCTAAGTACAAGAAAACTGACTCTTCTTACTGTCTATGTTTTGAACCATTCATATGACACTCGTTATAGTTTACGATGCTTTACTTCAGGTTTACTGTATGCCTCTGACCTTCTTATTGACGATGAAACACAGAAATTGCATCGGAATTAAATACAAAACCCACAATGCCGACTTAAGTACAAGATAACAGACTCTTCTAACTGTCTGTGCTTTGAACCATTCCTGTGACACTAGTTACGGATTCCGATGCTTCACTTCAGGTTTACTGTATCCCTCTGACCTTCTTATTGACGATGAAACACAGAAATTGCTTCGGGATTAAATACAAAAGGCACAATGCCGACTTAAGCACAAGATAACTGACTCTTCTTACTGTCTATGTTTTGAACCATTCCTGTGACACTAGTTATAGATTCCGATGCTTCACTTCAGGTTTACTGTATCCCTCTGACCTTCTTATTGACGATGAAACACAGAAATTGCATCGAAATTAAATACAAAAGGTACAATGCTGATTTAAATACAAGAAAACTGACTCTTCTTACTGTCTATGCTTTGAACCATTAATGAGTCACTAATTATAGATTCCGATGCTTCACTTCAGGTTTACTGTATTCCTCTGACCTTCTTATTGACGATGAAACACAGAAATTGCCTCGGTATTAAATACAAAAATCACAATGCCGACTTAAGTACAAGAAAACTGACTCTTCTTACTGTCTATGGTGTGAACCATTTCTGTGACACTAGTTATAGATTCCGATGCTTCACTTCAGATTCACTGTATTCCTCTGACCTTCTGATTGGCGATGGAACAATGAAATTGTAACGGAATTAAATACAAATGGCACAATGCCGACTTAAGTACAAGAAAACTTACTCTTCTTACTGTCTATGTTTTGAACCATTCCTGTGACAGTAGTTATAGATTCCGATGCTTCACTTTAGCTTTGCTGTATCCCTCTGACCTTCTTATTGACGATGAAACACAGAAATTGCATCGGAATTAAATACAAAAGGCACAATGCCGACTTATGTACAAGAAAACTGACTCTTCTTACTGTCTATGTTTTGAACCATTCATTTGAAACTCGTCATAGATTCCGATGCTTTACTTCAGGTTTACTGTATCGCTCTGACCTTCTTATTGACGATGAAACACAGAAATTGCTTCGGAAATAAATAGAAAAGGCACAATGCCGACCTAAGTACAAGATAACTGACTCATCTTACTGTCTATGTTTTGAATCATTCCTGTGACACTAAATATAAATTCCGATGCTTCACTTCAGGTTTACTGTATCCCTCTGACCTTCTTATTGACGATGAAACACAGAAATTGCATCGGAATTAAATACAAAAGGCACAATGCCGACTGAAGTAAAAGGAAACTGATTCTTCTTACTGCCTATGTTTTGAACCATTCATGTGACACTAGTTATAAATTCCGACGCTTCACTGCAGCTTTACTGTATCCCTCTGACCTTCTTATTGACGATGAAACACAGCAATCGCTTCGGAATTTAATACAAAAGGCACAATGCTGACATAAGTACAAGAAATCTGACTCTTCTTACTGACTATGCTTTGAACAATTCCTGTGACACTACTTATAGATTCCGATGCTTCACTTCAGGTTTACCGTATCCCTCCGTCCTTCATATTGGCGATGAAACACAGTTTAATGCATCGGATTAAATACAAAAGGCACAATGCCAACTTAAGTACAAGAAAACTGATCTTCTTACTGTCTATGTTTTGAATAATTCCTGTGACACTAGTTATAGAATCCGATGCTTCACTTCAGGCTCACTATATACCTCTGACCTTCTTATTGACGATGAAATACTGAAATTGCATCGGAATTAAATACAAAAGGCACAATGCCGACTTAAGTACAAGAAACCTGACTCTTCTTACTGTCTATGTTTTGAACCATTCCTGTGACACTAGTTATAGATTCCGATGCTTCACTTCAGGTTTATTGTATGCCTCTGACCTTCTTATTCACGATGAAACACAGAAATTGCATCGGAATTAAATACAAAAGGCACAATGCCGACTTAAGTACAAGAAAACTGAACCTTCTTACTGTCTATGTTTTAAACCATTCCTGTGACACTAGTTATAGATTTCGATGCTTCACTACAGGTTTACTGTATACCTCTGACATTCTTATTCACGACGAAACACAGAAATTGCATCGGAATTAAATACAAAAGCCACAATGCCGACTTAAGTACAAGATAACTGACTCTTCTAACTGTCTGTGTTTGAACCATTCCTGTGACGCTACTTATAGATTCCGATGCTTGACTTCAGGTTTACTGTATCCCACTGACCGTCTTATTAACGATGAAACACAGAAATTGCATCGGAATTAAATACAAAAGGCACAATGCCGACTTAAGTACAAGACAACAAACTCTTCTTAGAGTCTATGTTTTGAACCATTCCTGTGACACTAGTTACAGATTCCGATGCTTCACGTCAGGTTTACTGTATCCCTTGACCTTCTTATTGACGATGAAACACTGAAATTGCATCGGAACTAAATACAAGCGGCCCAATGCCGACTTAAATACAAGAAACCTGACTCTTCTTACTTTCTATGTTTGAACCATTCCTGTGACACTAGTTATAGATTCCGATGCTTTACTTCAGGTTCACTGTATCCCTCTGACCATCTTATTGACCATGAAACACTGAAATTGCATCGGAATTAAATACAAAAGGCACAATGCCGACTTAAGTACAAGAAAATTGACTCTTCTTACTGTCTATATTTTGAACCATTCATATGACACTCGGTATAGTTTACGATGCTTTACTTCAGGTTTACTGTATGCCTCTGACCTTCTTATTGACGATGAAACACAGAAATTGCATCGGAATTAAATACAAAACCCACAATGCCGACATAAGTACAAGATAACAGACTCTTCTAACTGTCTGTGCTTTGAACCATTCCTGTGACGCTAGTTATAGATTCCGATGCTTCACTTCAGGTTTACTGTATCCCACTGACCGTCTCATTAACGATGAAACACAGAAATTGCATCGGAATTAAATACAAAAGGCACAATGCCGACTTAAGTACAAGAAAACAAACTCTTCTTACAGTCTATGTTTTGAACCATTCCTGTGACACTAGTTACGGATTCCGATGCTTCACTTCAGGTTTACTGTATCCCTCTGACCTTCTTATTGACGATGAAACACAGAAATTGCTTCGGGATTCAATTCAAAAGGCACAATGCCGACTTAAGCACAAGATAACTGACTCTTCTTACTGTCTATGTTTTGAACCATTCCTGTGACACTAGTTATAGATTCCGATGCTTCACTTCAGGTTTACTGTATCCCTCTGACCTTCTTACTGACGATGAAACACAGAAATTGCATCGAAATTAAATACAAAAGGCACAATGCTGATTTAAATTCAAGAAAACTGACTCTTCTTACTGTCTATGTTTTGAACCATTAATGTGTCACTAATTATAGATTCCGATGCTTCACTTCAGGTTTACTGTATCCCTCTGACCTTCTTATTGACGATGAAACACTGAAATTGCATCGGAATTAAATACGAAAGGCACAATCCCGACCTAAGTACAAGAAAACTGACTCTTCTTACTGTCTATGATTTGAACCATTCCTGTGACACTAGTTATAGATTCCGATGCTTCACTTCAGGTTTACTCTATTCCTCTGACCTTCTTATTGGCGATGGAACAATGAAATTGCATCGGAATTAAATACAAAATGCACAATGCCGACTTAAGTACGAGAAAACTTACTCATCTTCTTGTCTGTGTTTTGAAATATTCCTGTGACACTAGTTATAGATTCCGATGCTTCACCTCAGGTTTACTGTATCCCTCTGACCTTCTTATTGGCGATGAAACACAGAAAATGCATCGGAATTAAATACAAAAGGCACAATGCCGACTTATGTACAAGGAAACTGACTCTTCTTACTGTCTATGTTTTGAACCATTCATTTGAAACTCGTTATAGATTCCGATGCTTTACTTTAGGTTTACTGTATCCCTCTGACCTTCTTATTGACTATGAAACACAGAAATTGCTTCGGAAATAAATACAAAAGGCACAATGCCGACTTAAGTACAAGATAACTGACTCTTCTTACTTTCTATGTTTTGAATCATTCCTGTGACACTGAATATAAATTCCGGTGCTTCACTTCAGGTTTACTGTATCCCTCTGACCTTCTTATTGACGATGAAACACAGAAATTGCATCGGAATTAAATCCAAAAGGCACAATGCCGACTGAAGTACAAGAAAACTGATTCTTCTTACTGCCTATGTTTTGAACCATTCATGTGACATTAGTTATAAATTCCGATGCTTCACTGCATGTTTACTGTATCCCTCTGACCTTCTTATTGACGATGAAACACAGCAATCGCATCGGAATTTAATACAAAAGACACAATGCTGACATAAGTACAAGAAATCTGACTCTTCTTAATGTCTATGCTTTGAACAATTCCTGTGACACTAGTTATAGATTCCGATGCTTCACTTCAGTTTTACCGTATCCCTCCGTCCTTCTTATTGGCGATGAAACACAGTTTAATGCATCGGATTAAATACAAAAGGCACAATGCCGACTTAAGTACAAGAAAACTGATCTTCTTACTGTCTATGTTTTGAATAAATCCTGTGACACTAGTTATAGAATCAGATGCTTCACTTCAGGCTCACTATATCCCTCTGACCTTCTTATTGACGATGAAACACTGAAATTGCATCGGAATTAAATACAAAAGGCACAATGCCGACTTAAGTACAAGATAACTGACTCCTCCAACTGTCTGTGTTTTGAACCATTCCTGTGACGCTAGTTATAGATTCCGATGCTTCACTTCAGGTTTACTGTATCCCACTGACCGTCTTATTAACGATGAAACACAGAAATTGCATCGGAATTAAATACAAAAGGCACAATGCCGACTTAAGTACAAGAAAAATGGCTCTTCTTACTGTCTATATTTTGAACCATTCATATGACACTCGTTATAGTTTACGATGCTTTACTTCAGGTTTACTGTATCCCTCTGACCTTCTTCCTTACGATGAAACACAGAAATTGCTTCGGAATTAAATACAAAAGCCACAATGCCGACTTAAGTACAAGATAACTGACTCTTCCAACTGTCTGTGTTTTGAACCATTCCTGTGACGCTAGTTATAGATTCCGATGCTTCACTTCAGGTTTACTGTATCCCACTGACCGTCTTATTAACGATGAAACACAGAAATTGCATCGGAATTAAATACAAAAGGCACAATGCCGACTTAAGTACAAGACAACAAACTCTTCTTAGAGTCTATGTTTTGAACCATTCCTGTGACACTAGTTACAGATTCCGATGCTTCACTTCAGGTTTACTGTATCCCTCTGACCTTCTTATTGACGATGAAACACTGAAATTGCATCGGAACTAAAAACATGCGGCCCAATGCCGACTTAAGTACAAGAAACCTGACTCTTCTTACTGTCTATGTTTTGAACCATTCCTGTGACACTAGTTATAGATTCCGATGCTTCACTTCAGGTTTTTGTATGCCTCTGACCTTCTTATTCACATGAAACACAGAAATTGCATCGGAATTAAATACAAAAGGCACAATGCCGACTTATGTACAAGAAAACTGACTCTTCTTACTGTCTATATTTTGAACCATTCATATGACACTCGTTATAGTTTACGATGCTTTACTTCAGGTTTGCTGTATCCCTCTGACCTACTTCTTAACGATGAAACACAGAAATTGCTTCGGAATTAAATACAAAAGCCAAAATGCCGACTTAAGTACAAGATAACTGACTCTTCTAACTGTCTGTGTTTTGAACCATTCCTGTGACGCTAGTTATAGATTCCGATGCTTCACTTCAGGTTTACTGTATTCCACTGACCGTCTTATTAACGATGAAACACAGAAATTGCATCGGAATTAAATACAAAAGGCACAATGCCGACTTAAGTACAAGACAACAAATTCTTCTTAGGGTCTATGTTTTGAACCATTCCTGTGACACTAGTTACAGATTCCGATGCTTCACTTCAGGTTTACTGTATCCCTCTGACCTTCTTATTGACGATGAAACACTGAAATTGCATCGGAACTAAATACAAGCGGCCCAATGCCGACTTAAATACAAGAAACCTGACTCTTCTTACTTTCTATGTTTGAACCATTCCTGTGACACTAGTTATAGATTCCGATGCTTCACTTCAGGTTCACTGTATCCCTCTGACCATCTTATTGACGATGAAACACTGAAATTGCATCGGAATTAAATACAAAAGGCACAATGCCGACTTAAGTACAAGAAAATTGACTCTTCTTACTGTCTATATTTTGAACCATTCATATGACACTCGGTATAGTTTACGATGCTTTACGTCAGGTTTACTGTATCCCTCTGACCTTCATATTGACGATGAAACACATAAATTGCATCGGAATTAAATACAAAAGGCACAATGACGACTTAAGTACAAGAAAACTGACGCTTCCTACTGTCTATGTTTTGAACCATTCCTGTGACACCTGTTATAGATTCCTATGCTTCACTTCAGGTTTACTGTATCCCTCTGACCTTCTTATTGACGATGAAACACATAAATTGCATCGGATTAAATACAAAAGGCACAATGCCGACTTAAGTAGAAGAAAACTGATCTTCTTACTGTCTATGTTTTGAATAATTCCTGTGACACTAGTTATAGAATCAGATGCTTCACTTCAGGCTCACTATATCCCTCTGACCTTCTTATTGACGATGAAACACTGAAATTGCATCGGAATTAAATACAAAAGGCACAATGCCGACTTAAGTACAAGATAACTGACTCCTCCAACTGTCTGTGTTTTGAACCATTCCTGTGACGCTAGTTATAGATTCCGATGCTTCACTTCAGGTTTACTGTATCCCACTGACCGTCTTATTAACGATGAAACACAGAAATTGCATCGGAATTAAATACAAAAGGCACAATGCCGACTTAAGTACAAGAAAAATGACTCTTCTTACTGTCTATATTTTGAACCATTCATATGACACTCGTTATAGTTTACGATGCTTTACTTCAGGTTTACTGTATCCCTCTGACCTTCTTCCTTACGATGAAACACAGAAATTGCTTCGGAATTAAACACAAAAGCCACAATGCCGACTTAAGTACAAGATAACTGACTCTTCCAACTGTCTGTGTTTTGAACCATTCCTGTGACGCTAGTTATAGATTCCGATGCTTCACTTCAGGTTTACTGTATCCCACTGACCGTCTTATTAACGATGAAACACAGAAATTGCATCGGAATTAAATACAAAAGGCACAATGCCGACTTAAGTACAAGACGACAAACTCTTCTTAGCGTCTATGTTTTGAACCATTCCTGTGACACTAGTTACAGATTCCGATGCTTCACTTCAGGTTTACTGTATCCCTCTGACCTTCTTATTGACGATGAAACACTGAAATTGCATCGGAACTAAATACATGCGGCCCAATGCCGACTTAAGTACAAGAAACCTGACTCTTCTTACTGTCTATGTTTTGAACCATTCCTGTGACACTAGTTATAGATTCCGATGCTTCACTTCAGTTTTTTGTATGCCTCTGACCTTCTTATTCACATGAAACACAGAAATTGCATCGGAATTAAATACAAAAGGCACAATGCCGACTTATGTACAAGAAAACTGACTCTTCTTACTGTCTATATTTTGAACCATTCATATGACACTCGTTATAGTTTACGATGCTTTACTTCAGGTTTGCTGTATCCCTCTGACCTTCTTCTTGACGATGAAACACAGAAATTGCTTCGGAATTAAATACAAAAGCCACAATGCCGACTTAAGTACAAGATAACTGACTCTTCTAACTGTCTGTGTTTTGAACCATTCCTGTGACGCTAGTTATAGATTCCGATGCTTCACTTCAGGTTTACTGTATTCCACTTACCGTCTTATTAACGATGAAACACAGAAATTGCATCGGAATTAAATACAAAAGGCACAATGCCGACTTAAGTACAAGACAACAAATTCTTCTTAGGGTCTATGTTTTGAACCATTCCTATGACACTAGTTACAGATTCCGATGCTTCACTTCAGGTTTACTGTATCCCTCTGACCTTCTTATTGACGATGAAACACTGAAATTGCATCGGAACTAAATACAAGCGGCCCAATGCCGACTTAAATACAAGAAACCTGACTCTTCTTACTTTCTATGTTTGAACCATTCCTGTGACACTAGTTATAGATTCCGATGCTTCACTTCAGGTTCACTGTATCCCTCTGACCATCTTATTGACGATGAAACACTGAAATTGCATCGGAATTAAATACAAAAGGCACAATGCCGACTTAAGTACAAGAAAATTGACTCTTCTTACTGTCTATATTTTGAACCATTCATATGACACTCGGTATAGTTTACGATGCTTTACGTCAGGTTTACTGTATCCCTCTGACCTTCATATTGACGATGAAACACATAAATTGCATCGGAATTAAATACAAAAGGCACAATGACGACTTAAGTACAAGAAAACTGACGCTTCCTACTGTCTATGTTTTGAACCATTCCTGTGACACCTGTTATAGATTCCTATGCTTCACTTCAGGTTTACTGTATCCCTCTGACCTTCTTATTGACGATGAAACACAGAAATTGCATCGAAATTAAATACAAAAGGCACAATGCTGATTTAAATACAAGAAAACTGACCCTTCTTACTCTCTATGTTTTGAACCATTCATGTGTCACTAATTATAGATTGCGATGCTTCACTTCAGGTTTACTGTATCACTCTGACCTTCTCGTTGACGATGAAACACAGAAATTGCATCGGAATTAAATACAAAAGGCACAATGCCGACCTAAGTACAAAAAAACTGACTCTTCTTATTGTCTATGATTTGAACCATTCCTGTGACACTAGTTATTGATTCCGATGCTTCACTTCAGGTTTACTGTATTCCTCTGACCTTCTTATTGACGATGAAACACAGAAATTGCCTCGGAATTAAATACAAAAATCACAATGCCGACTTAAGTACAAGAAAACTGACTCTTCTTACTGTCTATGGTGTGAACCATTTCTGTGACACTAGTTATAGATTCCGATGCTTCACTTCAGCTTTGCTGTATCCCTCTGACCTTCTTATTGACGATGAAACACAGAAATTGCATCGGAATTAAATACAAAAGGCAAAATGCCGTCTTATGTACAAGAAAACTGACTCTTCTTACTGTCTATGTTTTGAACCATTCATTTGAAACTCGTCATAGATTCCGATGCTTTACTTCAGGTTTACTGTATCGCTCTGACCTTCTTATTGACGATGAAACACAGAAATTGCTTCGGAAATAAATAGAAAAGGCACAATGCCGACCTAAGTACAAGATAACTGACTCATCTTACTGTCTATGTTGTGAATCATTCCTGTGACACTAAATATAAATTCCGATGCTTCACTTCAGGTGTACTGTATCCCTCTGACCTTCTTATTGACGATGAAACACAGAAATTGCATCGGAATTAAATACAAAAGGCACAATGCCGACTGAAGTAAAAGGAAACTGATTCTTCTTACTGCCTATGTTTTGAACCATTCATGTGACACTAGTTATAAATTCCGACGCTTCACTGCAGGTTTACTGTATCCCTCTGACCTTCTTATTGACGATGAAACACAGCAATCGCTTCGGAATTTAATCCAAAGGGCACAATGCTGACATAAGTACAAGAAATCTGACTCTTCTTACTGACTATGCTTTGAACAATTCCTGTGACACTACTTATAGATTCCGATGCTTCACTTCAAGTTTACCGTATCCCTCCGTCCTTCATATTGGCGATGAAACACAGTTTAATGCATCGGATTAAATACAAAAGGCACAATGCCAACTTAAGTACAAGAAAACTGATCTTCTTACTGTCTATGCTTTGAATAATTCCTGTGACACTAGTTATAGAATCCGATGCTTCACTTCAGGCTCACTATATACCTCTGACCTTCTTATTGACGATGAAATACTGAAATTGCATCGGAATTAAATACAAAAGGCACAATGCCGACTTAAGTACAAGAAACCTGACTCTTCTTACTGTCTATGTTTTGAACCATTCCTGTGACACTAGTTATAGATTCCGATGCTTCACTTCAGGTTTATTGTATGCCTCTGACCTTCTTATTCACGATGAAACACAGAAATTGCATCGGAATTAAATACAAAAGGCACAATGCCGACTTAAGTACAAGAAAACTGAACCTTCTTACTGTCTATGTTTTAAACCATTCCTGTGACACTAGTTATAGGTTTCGATGCTTCACTACAGGTTTACTGTATACCTCTGACATTCTTATTCACGACGAAACACAGAAATTGCATCGGAAATAAATACAAAAGCCACAATGCCGACTTAAGTACAAGATAACTGACTCTTCTAACTGTCTGTGTTTTGAACCATTCCTGTGACGCTAGTTATAGATTCCGATGCTTCACTTCAGGTTTACTGTATCCCACTGACCGTCTTATTAACGATGAAACACAGAAATTGCATCGGAATTAAATTCAAAAGGCACAATGCCGACTTAAGTACAAGACAACAAACTCTTCTTAGAGTCTATGTTTTGAACCATTCCTGTGACACTAGTTACAGATTCCGATGCTTCACTTCAGGTTTACTGTATCCCTTGACCTTCTTATTGACGATGAAACACTGAAAATGCATCGGAACTAAATACAAGCGGCCCAATGCCGACTTAAATACAAGAAACCTGACTCTTCTTACTTTCTATGTTTGAACCATTCCTGTGACACTAGTTATAGATTCCGATGCTTTACTTCTGGTTCACTGTATCCCTCTGACCATCTTATTGGCCATGAAACACTGAAATTGCATCGGAATTAAATACAAAAGGCACAATGCCGACTTAAGTACAAGAAAATTGACTCTTCTTACTGTCTATATTTTGAACCATTCATATGACACTCGGTATAGTTTACGATGCTTTACTTCAGGTTTACTGTATGCCTCTGACCTTCTTATTGACGATGAAACACAGAAATTGCATCGGAATTAAATACAAAACCCACAATGCCGACTTAAGTACAAGATAACAGACTCTTCTAACTGTCTGTGCTTTGAACCATTCCTGTGACGCTAGTTATAGATTCCGATGCTTCACTTCAGGTTTACTGTATGCCACTGACCGTCTCATTAACGATGAAACACAGAAATTGCATCGGAATTAAATACAAAAGGCACAATGCCGACTTAAGTACAAGAAAACAAACTCTTCTTACAGTCTATGCTTTGAACCATTCCTGTGACACTAGTTACGGATTCCGATGCTTCACTTCAGGTTTACTGTATCCCTCTGACCTTCTTATTGACGATGAAACACAGAAATTGCTTCGGGATTCAATACAAAAGGCACAATGCCGACTTAAGCACAAGATAACTGACTCTTCTTACTGTCTATGTTTTGAACCATTCCTGTGACACTAGTTATAGATTCCGATGCTTCACTTCAGGTTTACTGTATCCCTCTGACCATCTTATTGACGATGAAACACAGAAATTGCATCGAAATTAAATACAAAAGGCACAATGCTGATTTAAATACAAGAAAACTGACTCTTCTTACTGTCTATGTTTTGAACCATTAATTTGTCACTAATTATAGATTCCGATGCTTCACTTCAGGTTTACTGTATCCCTCTGACCTTCTTATTGACGATGAAACACTGAAATTGCATCGGAATTAAATACGAAAGGCACAATCCCGACCTAAGTACAAGAAAACTGACTCTTCTTACTGTCTATGATTTGAACCATTCCTGTGACACTAGTTATAGATTCCGATGCTTCACTTCAGGTTTACTGTATTCCTCTGACCGTCTTATTGACGATGAAACACAGATATTGCCTCGGAATTAAATACAAAAGGCACAATGCAGACTTAAGTACAAGAAAACTGACTCTTCTTACTGTCTATGGTTTGAACCATTCCTGTGACACTAGTTATAGATTCCGATGCTTCACTTCAGGTTCTCTGTATACCTCTGACCTTCTTATTGGCGATGGAACAATGAAATTGCATCGGAATTAAATACAAAATGCACAATGCCGACTTAAGTACGAGAAAACTTACTCTTCTTCTTGTCTATGTTTTGAAATATTCCTGTGACACTAGTTATAGATTCCGATGCTTCACCTCAGGTTTACTGTATCCCTCTGACCTTCTTATTGACGATGAAACACAGAAAATGCATCGGAATTAAATACAAAAGGCACAATGCCGACTTATGTACAAGGAAACTGACTCTTCTTACTGTCTATGTTTTGAACCATTCATTTGAAACTCGTTATAGATTCCGATGCTTTACTTCAGGTTTGCTGTATCCCTCTGACCTTCTTATTGACTATGAAACACAGAAATTGCTTCGGAAATAAATACAAAAGGCACAATGCCGACTTAAGTACAAGATAACTGACTCTTCTTACTGTCTATGTTTTGAATCATTCCTGTGACACTGAATATAAATTCCGGTGCTTCACTTCAGGTTTACTGTATCCCTCTGACCTTGATATTGACGATGAAACACAGAAATTGCATCGGAATTAAATACAAAAGGCACAATGCCGACTGAAGTACAAGAAAACTGATTCTTCTTACTGCCTATGTTTTGAACCATTCATGTGACATTAGTTATAAATTCCGATGCTTCACTGCAGGTTTACTGTATCCCTCTGACCTTCTTATTGACGATGAAACACAGAAAATGCATCGGAATTAAATACAAAAGGCACAATGCCGACTTATGTACAAGGAAACTGACTCTTCTTACTGTCTATGTTTTGAACCATTCATATGACACTCGTTATAGTTTACGATGCTTTACTTCAGGTTTACTGTATCCCTCTGACCTTCTTCTTGACGATGAAACACAGAAATTGCTTCGGAATTAAATACAAAAGCCACAATGCCGACTTAAGTACAAGATAACTGACTCTTCCCACTGTCTGTGTTTTGAACCATTCCTGTGACGCTAGTTATAGATTCCGATGCTTCACTTCAAGTTTACTGTATCCCACTGACCGTCTTATTGACGATGAAACACAGAAATTGCATCGGAATTAAATACAAAAGGCACAATGCCGACTTAAGTACAAGACAACAAACTCTTCTTAGAGTCTATGTTTTGAACCATTCCTGTGACACTAGTTACAGATTCCGATGCTTCACTTCAGGTTTACTGTATCCCTCTGACCTTCTTATTGACGATGAAACACTGAAATTGCATCGGAACTAAATACATGCGGCCCAATGCCGACTTAAGTACAAGAAACCTGACTCCTCTTACTGTCTATGTTTTGAACCATTCCTGTGACACTAGTTATAGATTCCGATGCTTCACTTCAGGTTTTTGTATGCCTCTGACCTTCTTATTCACATGAAACACAGAAATTGCACCGGAATTAAATACAAAAGGCACAATGCCGACTTAAGTACAAGAAAATTGACTCTTCTTACTGTCTATATTTTGAAACATTCATATGACACTCGGTATAGTTTGCGATGCTTTACTTCAGGTTTACTGTATCCCTCTGACCTTCATATTGACGATGAAACACATAAATTGCATCCTAATTAAATACAACAGGCACAATGACGACTTAAGTACAAGAAAACTGACGCTTCCTACTGTCTATGTTTTGAACCATTCCTGTGACACCTGTTATAGATTCCTATGCTTCACTTCAGGTTTACTGTATCCCTCTGACCTTCTTATTGACGATGAAACACAGAAATTGCATCGAAATTAAATACAAAAGGCACAATGCTGATTTAAATACAAGAAAACTGACTCTTCTTACTCTGTATGTTTTGAACCATTCATGTGTCACTAATTATAGATTGCGATGCTTCACTTAAGGTTTACTGTATCACTCTGACCTTCTCATTGACGATGAAACACAGAAATTGCATCGGAATTAAATACAAATTGCACAATGCCGACCTAAGTACAAGAAAACTGACTCTTCTTATTGTCTATGATTTGAGCCATTCCTGTGACACTAGTTATAGATTCCGATGCTTCACTTCAGGTTTACTGTATTCCTCTGACCTTCTTATTGACGATGAAACACAGAAATTGCCTCGGAATTAAATACAAAAATCACAATGCCGACTTAAGTACAAGAAAACTGACTCTTCTTACTGTCTATGGTGTGAACCATGTCTGTGACACTAGTTATAGATTCCGATGCTTCACTTCAGATTCACTGTATCCCTCTGACCTTCTGATTGGCGATGGAACAATGAAATTGTAACGGAATTAAATTCAAATGTCACAATGCCGACTTAAGTACAAGAAAACTTACTCTTCTTACTGTCTATGTTTTGAACCATTCCTGTGACACTAGTTATAGATTCCGATGCTTCACTTCAGCTTTGCTGTATCTCTCTGACCTTCTTATTGACGATGAAACACAGAAATTGCATCGGAATTAAATACAAAAGGCACAATGCCGACTTATGTACAAGAAAACTGACTCTTCTTACTGTCTATGTTTTGAACCATTCATTTGAAACTCGTCATAGATTCCGATGCTTCACTTCAGGTTTACTGTATCGCTCTGACCTTCTTATTGACGATGAAACACAGAAATTGCTTCGGAAATAAATAGAAAAGGCACAATGCCGACCTAAGTACAAGATAACTGACTCATCTTACTGTCTATGTTTTGAATCATTCCTGTGACACTAAATATAAATTCCGATGCTTCACTTCAGGTTTACTGTATCCCTCTGACCTTCTTATTGACGATGAAACACAGAAATTGCATCGGAATTAAATACAAAAGGCACAATGCCGACTGAAGTAAAAGGAAACTGATTCTTCTTACTGCCTATGTTTTGAACCATTCATGTGACACTAGTTATAAATTCCGACGCTTCACTGCAGGTTTACTGTATCCCTCTGACCTTCTTATTGACGATGAAACACAGCAATCGCTTCGGAATTTAATACAAAAGGCACAATGCTGACATAAGTACAAGAAATCTGACTCTTCTTACTGACTATGCTTTGAACAATTCCTGTGCCACTACTTATAGATTCCGATGCTTCACTTCAGGTTTACCGTATCCCTCCGTCCTTCATATTGGCGATGAAACACAGTTTAATGCATCGGATTAAATACAAAAGGCACAATGCCAACTTAAGTACAAGAAAACTGATCTTCTTACTGTATGTTTTGAATAATTCCTGCGACACTAGTTATAGAATCCGATGCTTCACTTCAGGCTCACTATATACCTCTGCCCTTCTTATTGACGATGAAATACTGAAATTGCATCGGAATTAAATACAAAAGGCACAATGCAGACTTAAGTACAAGAAACCTGACTCTTCTTACTGTCTATGGTTTTAACCATTCCTGTGACACTAGTTATAGATTCCGATGCTTCACTTAAGGTTTATTGTATGCCTCTGACCTTCTTATTCACGATGAAACACAGAAATTGCATCGGAATTAAATACAAAAGGCACAATGCCGACTTAAGTACAAGAAAACTGAACCTTCTTACTGTCGATGTTTTAAACCATTCCTGTGACACTAGTTATAGATTTCGATGCTTCACTACAGGTTTACTGTATACCTCTGACATTCTTATTCACGACGAAACACAGAAATTGCATCGGAATTAAATACAAAGGGCACAATGCCGACTTAAGTACAAGAAAATTGACTCTTCTTACTGCCTATATTTTTAACCATTCATATGACACTCGTTATAGTTTACGATGCTTTACTTCAGGTTTACTGTATCGCTCTGACCTTCATATTGACGAAGAAACACATAAATTGCATCGGAATTAAATACAAAAGGCACAATGCCGACTTAAGTACAAGAAAACTGACTCTTCCTACTGTCTATATTTTGAACCATTCCTGTGACACTAATTATAGATTCCGATGCTTCACTTCAGATTTACTGTATCCCTCTGACCTTCTTCTTGACGATGAAACACAGAAATTGCATCGAAATTATATACAAAAGGCACAATGCTGATTTAAATACAAGAAAACTGAATCTTCTTACTGTCTATGATTTGAACCATTCATGTGTCACTAATTATAGATTCCGATGCTTCACTTCAGGTTTACTGTATCCCTCTGACCTTCTCATTGACGATGAAACACAGAAATTGCATCGGAATTAAATATAAAAGGCACAATGCCGACCTAAGTACAAGAAAACTGTTTCTTCTTACTGTCTATGATTTGAACCATCCCTGTGACACTAGTTATAGATTCCGATGCTTCACTTCATATTTACTGTATTCCTCTGACCTTCTTATTGACGATGAAACACAGAAATTGCCTCGGAATTAAATACAAAAGACACAATGCCGACTTAAGTACAAGAAAACTGACTCTTCTTACTGTCTATGGTTTGAACCATTCCGTTGACACTAGTTATAGATTCCGATGCTTCACTTCAGGTACACTGTATCCCTCTGACCTTCTTATTGGCGATGGAACAATGAAATTGCATCGGAATTAAATACAAAGGGCACAATGCCGACTTAAGTACAAGAAAACTTACTCTTCTTACTGTCTATGGTTTGAACCATTCCGTTGACACTAGTTATAGATTCCGATGCTTCACTTCAGGTTTACTGTATGCCTCTGACCTTCTTATTGACGATGAAACAGAGAAATTGCATCGGAATTGAATACAAAAGGCACAATGTCGACTTAAGTACAAGAAAACTGACTCTACTTACTGTCTATGTTTTGAACCATTCCTGTGACACTAGTTGTAGATTCCGATGCTTCACTTCAGGTTTACTGTATCCTTCTGACCTTCTTATTGACGATGAAACACAGAAATTGCATCGGAATTAAATACAAAAGGCACAATGCCGACTTATGTACAAGAAATCTGACCATTCTTACTGTCTATGTTTTGAACCATTCATTTGCAACTCGTTATAGATTCCGTTGCTTTACTTCAGGTTTACTGTATCCCTCTGACCTTCTTATTGACGATGAAGCACAGAAATTGCTTCGGAAATAAATACAAAAGGCACAATGCCGACTTAAGTACATGATAACTGACTCTTCTTACTGTCTATGTTTTGAATCATTCCTGTGACACTAAATATAAATTCCGATGCTTCACTTCTTGTTTACTGTATCCCTCTGACCTTCTTATTGACGATGAAACACAGAAATTGCATCGGAATTTAATACAAACGGCACAATGCCGACTGAAGTACAAGAAAACTGATTCTTCTTACTGCCTATGTTTTGAACCATTCATGTGACACTAGTTATAAATTCCGATGCTTCACTGCAGGTTTACTGTATCCCTCTGACCTTCTTATTGACGATGAAACACAGCAATCGCATTGGAATTTAATACAAAAGGCACAATGCTGACATAAGTACAAGAAATCTGACTCTTCTTACTGTCTATGTTTTGAACAATTCCTGTAACACTAGTTATAGATTCCGATGCTTCACTTCAGGTTTACCGTATCCCTCCGTAATTCTTATTGGCGATGAAACACAGTAATTGCATCGGACTAAATACAAAAGGCACAATGTCGACTTAAGTACAAGAAATCTGACTCTTCTTACCGTCTATGTTTTGAACAATTCCTGTGACACTAGTTATAGAATCCGATGCTTCACTTCAGGCTCACTATATCCCTCTGACCTTCTTATTGACGATGAAACACTGAAATTGCATCGGAATTAAATAAAAAAGGCTCAATGCCGACTTATGTACAAGAAAGCTGGCACTTCATACTCTCTATGTTTTGAACCATTCCTGTGACACTAGTTATAGATTCCGATGCTTCACTTCAGGTTTGCTGTATGCCTCTGACCTTCATATTGACGATGAAACACAGAAATTGCATCGGAATGAAATACAAAAGGCACAATGCCGACTTAAGTACAAGAGAACTGACTCTTCATACTGTCTATGTTTTGAACCATTCCTGTGACACTAGTTATAGATTCCGATGCTTCACTTCAGGTTTACAGTATCCTTCTGCCCTTCTTATTGACGATGAAACACAGAGATTGCATCGGAATTAAATACAAAAGGTACAATGCCGACTTAAGTACAAGAAAACTGACTCCTCTTACTGTCTATATTTTGAACCATTCATGTGACACTCGATATAGATTACGATGCTTTACTTCAGGTTTACTGTATCCCTCTGACCTTCTTCTTGACGATGAAACACATAAATTCCATCGGAATTAAATACAAAAGGCACAATGCCGACTTAAGTACAAGAAAACTGACTCTTCCTACTGTCTATATTTTGAACCATTCCTGTGACACTAGTTATAGATTCCGATGCTTCACTTCAGGTTTACTGTATCCCTCTGACCTTCTTATTGACGATGAAACGCAGAAATTGCATCGAAATTAAATACAAAAGGCACAATGCTGATTTAAATACAAGAAAACTGAATCTTCTTACTGTCTATGTTTTGAACCATTCATGTGTCACTAATTATAGATTCCGATGCTTCAATTCAGGTTTACTGTATCCCCCTGACCTTCTCATTCACGATGAAACACAGAAATTGCATCGGAATTAAATACAAAAGGCACAATGCCGACCTAAGTACAAGAAAACTGACTCTTCTTACTGTCTATGATTTGAACCATTCCTGTGACACTAGTTATAGATTCCGATGCTTCACTTCAGGTTTACTGTATTCCTCTGACCTTCTTATTGACGATGAAACACAGAAATTGCCTCGGAATTAAATACAAAAGCACAATGCCGACTTAAGTACAAGAAAACTGACTCTTCTTACGGTCTATGGTTTGAACCATTCCGTTGACACTAGTTATAGATTCCGATGCTTCACTTCAGGTACACTGTATCCATCTGACCTTCTTATTGCCGATGGAACAATGAAATTGCAACGGAATTAAATACAAAGGGCACAATGCCGACTT
This sequence comes from Schistocerca piceifrons, assembly GCF_021461385.2. NCBI lineage: Eukaryota > Metazoa > Arthropoda > Insecta > Orthoptera > Acrididae > Schistocerca > Schistocerca piceifrons. The sequence goes on along the minus strand of NW_025728996.1, from coordinate 55,212 downwards.
AAGTACAAGAAAACTTACTCTTCTTACTGTCTATGTTTGAACGATTCCTGTGACACTAGTTATAGATTCCGATGCTTCACTTCAGGTTTACTGTATGCCTCTGACCTTCTTATTGACGATGAAACAGAGAAATTGCATCGGAATTGAATACAAAAGGCACAATGTCGACTTAAGTACAAGAAACCTGACTCTACTTACTGTCTATGTTTTGAACCATTCCTGTGACACTAGTTATAGATTCCGATGCTTCACTTCAGGTTTACTGGATCGCTCTGACCTTCTTATTGACGATGAAACACAGAAATTGCATCGGAATTAAATACAAAAGGCACAATGCCGACTTATGTACAAGAAAACTGACTCTTCTTACTGTCTATGTTTTGAACCATTCATTTGCAACTCGTTATAGATTCCGTTGCTTTACTTCAGGTTTACTGTATCCCTCTGACCTTCTTATTGACGATGAAACACAGAAATTGCTTCGGAAATAAATACAAAAGGCACAATGCCGACCTAAGTACAAGATTACTGACTCTTCTTACTGTCTATGTTTTGAATCACTCCTGTGACACTAAATATAAATTCCGATGCTTCACTTCAGGTTTACTGTATCCCTCTGACCTTCTTATTGACGATGAAACACAGAAATTGCATCGGAATTAAATACAAAAGGCACAATGCCGACTCAAGTACAAGAAAACTGATTCTTCTTACTGCCTATGCTTTGAACCATTCATGTGACACTAGTTATAAATTCCGATGCTTCACTGCAGGTTTACTGTATCCCTCTGACCTTCTTATTGACGATGAAACACAGAAATCGCTTCGGAATTTAATACAAAAGGCACAATGCTGACATAAGTACAAGAAATCTGACTCTTCTTACTGTCTATGCTTTGAACCATTCCTGTGACACTAGTTATAGATTCCGATGCTTCACTTCAGGTTTACTGTATCCCTCTGACCTTCTTACTGACGATGAAAAACAGAAATTGCATCGGAATGAAATACAAAGAACACAATGCTGACTTAAGTAACAGAAAACTGACTCTTCTTACTGTCTATGCTTTGAACCATACCTGTGACACTTGTTATAGATTCCGATGCTTCACTTCAGGTTAACTGTATACCTCTGACCTTCTTATTGACGATGAAACACAGAAATTGCTTCGGAATTAAATACAAAAGGCACAATGCCGACTTAAGTACAAGAAAACTGACTCTTCTTACGGTCTATGATTTGAAACATTCATGTGACACTAGTTATAGATTCTGATGCTTCACTGCAGGTTTACTGTATCATTCTGACCTTCTTATTGACGATGAAACACAGGAATTGCATCGGAATTAAGTACAAAATGCACAATGCCGACTTAAGTACAAGAAAACTGACTCTTCATACTGTCAATGTTTTGAACAATTCCTGTGACACTAGTTATAGATTCCGATGCTTCAATTCAGGTTTACCGTATCCCTCCGAACTTCTTATTGACGATAAAACACTGAAATTGTATCGGATTAAATACAAATGGCACAATGCCGACTTAAGTTTAAGAAAACTGATCTTCTTTCTGTGACACTAGTTATAGAATCCGATGCTTCACTTCAGGCTCACTATATCCCTCTGACCTTCTTATTGACGATGAAACACTGACATTGCATCGGAATTAAATACAAAAGGCACAATGAGGACTTAAGTACAAGAAACCTGACTCTTCTTACTGTCTATGTTTTGAACCATTCCTGTGACACTAGTTATAGATTCCGATGCTTCACTTCAGGTTTACTGTATGCCTCTGACCTTCTTATTCACGATGAAACACAGAAATTGCATCGGAATTAAATACAAAAGGCACAATGCCGACTTAAGTACAAGAAAACTGAACCTTCTTACTGTCTATGTTTTAAACCATTCCTGTGACACTAGTTATAGATTCCGATGCTTCACTACAAGTTTACTGTATACCTCTGACATTCTTATTCACGACGAAACACAGAAATTGCATCGGAATTAAATACAAAAGGCACAATGCCGACTTTAGTACAAGAAAATTGACTCTTCTTACTGTCTATATTTTGAACCATTCATATGACTCTCGTTATAGTTTACGATGCTTTACTTCAGGTTTACTGTATCCCTCTGACCTTCATATTGACGATGAAACACATAAATTGCATCGGAATTAAATACAAAAGGCACAATGCCGACTTAAGTACCAGAAAACTGACTCTTCCTACTGTCTATATTTTGAACCATTCCTGTGACACTAGTTATAGATTCCGATGCTTCACTTCAGGTTTACTGTATCCCTCTGACTTTCTTATTGACGATGAAACACAGGAATTGCATCGAAATTAAATACAATAGGCACAATGCTGATTTAAATACAAGAAAACTGAATCTTCTTACTGTCTATGTTTTAAACCATTCCTGTGACACTAGTTATAGATTCCGATGCTCCACTTCAGGTTTACTGTATTCCTCTGACCTTCTTATTGACGATGAAACACAGAAATTGCCTCGGAATTGAATACAAAAGGCACAATGCCGACTTAAGTACAAGAAAACTGACTCTTCTTACTCTCTATGTTTGAACCATTCCTGTGACACTAGTTATAGATTCCGACGCTTCACTTCTGGTTTACTGTATGCCTCTGACCTTCTTATTGACGATGAAACAGAGAAATTGCATCGGAATTGAATACAAAAGGCACAATGTCGACTTAAGTACAAGAAAACTGACTCTACTTACTGTCTAGGTTTTGAACCATTCCTGTGACACTAGTTATAGATTCCGATGCTTCACTTCAGGTTTACTGTATCCCTCTGACCTTCTTAATGACGATGAAACACAGAAATTGCATCGGAATTAAATACAAAAGGCACAATGCCGACTTCTGTGCAAGAAAACTGACTCTTCTTACTGTCTATGTTTTGAACCATTCATTTGCAACTCGTTATAGATTCCGTTGCTTTACTTCAGGTTTACTGTATCCCTCTGACCTTCTTATTGACGATGAAACACAGAAATTGCTTCGGAAATAAATACAAAAGGCACAATGCCGACTTAAGTACAAGATAACTGACTCTTCTTACTGTCTATGCTTTGAACCATTCCTGTCACACTAGTTATAGATTCCGATGCTTCACTTCAGGTTTACTGTATCCCTCTGAGCTTCTTATTGACGATGAAACACAGAAATTGCATCGGAATTAAATAGAAAAAGCACAATGCCGACTTAAGTACAAGAAAACTGACTCTTCTTACTGTCTATGATTTGAACCATTCCTGTGACACTATTTATAGATTCCGATGCTTCACTTCAGGTTTACTGTATCCCTCTGACGTTCTTACTGACGATGGAAGACAGAAATTGCATCGGAATTAAATACAAAAGGCACAATGCTGACTTATGTACAAGAAAACTGACTCTTCTTACTGTCTATGTTTTGAACCATACCTGTGACACTTGTTATAGATTCCGATGCTTCACTTCAGGTTAACTGTATACCTCTGACCTTCTTGTTGACGATGAAACACAGAAATTGCTTCGGAATTAAATACAAAAGGCACAATGCCGACTTAAGTACAAGAAAACTGACTCTTCTTACTGTCTACGATTTGAAACATTCATGTGACACTAGTTATTGATTCCGATGCTTCACTGCAGGTTTACTGTATCCCTCTGACCTTCTTATTGACGATGAAACACTGAAATTGCATCGGCATTAAATACAAAAGGCCCAATGCCGATTTAAGTACAAGAAATCTGACTCTTCTTACTGTCTATGTTTTGAACTATTCCTGTGACACTAGTTATAGATTCCGATGCTTCACTTCAGGTTCACTGCATCCCTCTGACCATCTTATTGACGATGAAACACTGAAATTGCATCGGAATAAAATACAAAAAGCACATTTCCGACTTAAGTACAAGAAAACTGACTCTTCTTTCTGTCTACGTTTTGAACCATTCCTGTGACACTAGTAATAGATTCCGATGCTTCACTTCAGGTTTACTGCATCCCACTGACCTTCTTATTGACGATGAAACACAGATATTGCATCGGAATTAAATGCAAAAGGCACAATGCCGATTGAAGTACAAGAAAACTCATTCTTCTTACTGCCTATGTTTTGAACCATTCATGTGACACTAGTTATAAATTCCGATGCTTCACTGCAGGTTTACTGTATCCCTCTGACCTTCTTATTGACGATGAAACACAGCAATCGCATCGGAATTTAATACAAAAGGCACAATGCTGACATAAGTACAAGAAATCTGACTCTTCTTACTGTCTATGCTTTGAACAATTCCTGTGACACTAGTTATAGATTCCGATGCTTCACTTCAGGTTTACCGTATCCCTCCGTCCTCCTTATTGGCGATGAAACACAGTAATTGCATCGGATTAAATACAAAAGGCACAATGCCGACTTAAGTACAAGAAAACTGATCTTCTTACTGTCTATGTTTTGAATAATTCCTGTGACACTAGTTATAGAATCCGATGCTTCACTTCAGGCTCCCTATATCCCTCTGACCTTCTTATTGACGATGAATTACTGAAATTGCATCGGAAATAAATACAAAAGGCACAATGCCGACTTAAGTACAAGAAAGCTGACACTTCATACTCTCTATGATTTGAACCATTCCTGTGACACTAGTTATAGATTCCGATGCTTCACTTCAGTTTTACTGTATGCCTCTGACCTTCATATTGACGATGAAACACATAAATTGCATCGGAATTAAATACAAAAGTCACAATGCCGACTGAAGTACAAGAGAACTGACTCTTCATACTGTCTATGTTTTTAACCATTCCTTTGACACTAGTTATAGATTCCGATGCTTCACTTCAGGTTTACAGTATCCCTCTGCCCTTCTTATTGACGATGAAACACAGAAATTGCATCGGAATTAAATACAAAAGGCACAATGCCGACTTAAGTACAAGAAAACTGACTCTTCTTACTGACTATGTTTTGAACCATTCCTGTGACACTAGTTATAGATTCCGATGGTTCACTTCAGGTTTACCGTATCCCTCCGAACTTCTTATTGACGATAAAACACCGAAATTGTATCGGATTAAACACAAAAGGCACAATGCCGACTTAAGTATAAGAAAACTGTGCTTCTTACTGTGACACTAGTTATAGAATCCGATGCTTCACTTCAGGTTCACTATATCCCTCTGACCTTCTTATTGACGATGAAACACTGAAATTGCATCTGAATTAAATACAAAAGGCACAATGCCGACTTAAGTACAAGAAACCTGGCTCTTCTTACTGTCTATGTTTTGAACCATTCCTGTGACACTAGTTATAGATTCCGATGCTTCACTTCAGGTTTACTGTATCCCTCTGACCTCCTTATTGACGATGAAACACAGAAATTGCATCGGAATTAAATACAAAAGGCACAATGCCGACTTATGTACAAGAAAACTGACTCTTCTTACTGTCTATGTTTTGAACCATTCATTTGCAACTCGTTATAGATTCCGTTGCTTTACTTCAGGTTTACTGTGTCCCTCTGACCTTCTTATTGACGATGAAACACAGAAATTGCTTCGGAAATAAATACAAAAGGCACAATGCCGACTTAAGTACAAGATAACTGACTCTTCTTACTGTCTATGTTTTGAATCTTTCCTGTGACACTAAATATAAATTCCGATGCTTCACTTCAGGTTTACTGTATCCCTCTGACCTTCTTATTGACGATGAAAAACAGAAATTGCATCGGAATTAAATACAAACGGCACAATGCCGACTGAAGTACAAGAAAACTGATTCTTCTTACTGCCTATGTTTTGAACCATTCATGTGACACTAGTTATAAATTCCGATGCTTCACTGCAGGTTTACTGTATCCCTCTGACCTTCTTATTGACGATGAAACACAGCAATCGCATCGGAATTTAATACAAAAGGCACAATGCTGACATAAGTACAAGAAATCTGACTCTTCTTACTGTCTATGCTTTGAACAATTCCTGTGACACTAGTTATAGATTCCGATGCTTCACTTCAGGTTTACTGTATGCCTCTGACCTTCATATTGACGATGAAACACATAAATTGCATCGGAATTAAATACAAAAGGCGCAAGCCGACTTAAGTACAAGAGAACTGACTCTTCATGCTGTCTATGTTTTGAACCATTACTGTGACACTAGTTATAGATTCCGATGCTTCACTTCAGGTTTACAGTATCCCTCTGCCCTTCTTATTGACGATGAAACACAGAAATTGCATCGGAATTAAATACAAAAGGTACAATGCCGACTTAAGTACAAGAAAACTGACTCCTCTTACTGTCTATATTTTGAACCATTCATGTGACACTCGATATAGATTACGATGCTTTACTTCAGGTTTACTGTATCCCTCTGACCTTCTTCTTGACGATGAAACACAGAAATTGCATCGGAATTAGATACAAAAGGCACAATGCCGACTTAAGTACAAGAAAACTGACTCTTCTTACTGTCTATGTTTTGAACCATTCCTGTGACACTAGTTATAGATTCCGATGCTACACTTCAGGTTTACTGTATCCCTCTGAGCTTCTTATTGACGATGAAACACAGAAATTGCATCGGAATTAAATAGATAAGGCACAATGCCCACTTAAGTACAAGAAAACTGACTCTTCTTACTGTCTATGATTTGAACCATTCCTGTGACACTAGTTATAGGTTCCGATGCTTCACTTCAGCTTCACTGTATCCCTCTGACGTTCTTACTGACGATGAAACACAGAAATTGCATCGGAATTAAATACAAAAGGCACAATGCTGACTTAAGTACAAGAAAACTGACTCTTCTTACTGTCTACGATTTGAAACATTCATGTGACACTAGTTATTGATTCCGATGCTTCACTGCAGGTTTACTGTATCCCTCTGACCTTCTTATTGACGATGAAACACTGAAATTGCATCGGCATAAAATACAAAAGGCCCAATGCCGATTTAAGTACAAGAAATCTGACTCTTCTTACTGTCTATGCTTTGAACTATTCCTGTGACACTAGTTATAGATTCCGATGCTTCACTTCAGGTTCACTGTATCCCTCTGACCATCTTATTGACGATGAAACACTGAAATTGCATCGGAATTAAATACAAAAGGCACAATTCGAAACTTAAGTACAAGAAATCTGACTCTTCTTACTGTCTATGCTTTGAACTATTCCTGTGACACTAGTTATAGATTCCGATGCTTCACTTCAGGTTTACTGTATCCCACTGACCTTCTTATTGACGATGAAACACAGAAATTGCATCGGAATTAAATACAAAAGGCAGAATGTCGACTTATGTACAAGAAAACTGACTCTTCTTACTGTCTATGTTTTCAACCATTCCTGTGACACTAGTTATGGATTCCGATGCTTCACTTCATGTTTACTGTATCCCTCTGACATTCTTATTGACGATGAAACACAGAAATTGCATCGGAATTTAATACAAAAGGCACAATGCTGACATAAGTACAAGAAATCTGACTCTTCTTACTGTCTATGCTTTGAACAATTCCTGTGACACTAGTTATAGATTCCGATGCTTCACTTCAGGTTTACCGTATCCCTCCGTCCTCCTTATTGGCTATGAAACACAGTAATTGCATCGGATGAAATACAAAAGGCACAATGCCGACTTAAGTACAAGGAAACTGATCTTCTTACTGTCTATGTTTTGAATAATTCCTGTGAGACTAGTTATAGAGTCCGATGCTTCACTTCAGGCTCCCTATATCCCTCTCACCTTCTTATTGACGATGAAATACTGAAATTGCATCGGAATTAAATACAAAAGGCACAATGCCGACTTAAGTACAAGAAAGCTGGCACTTCATACTCTCTATGTTTTGAACCATTCCTGTGACACTAGTTATAGATTCCGATGCTTCACTTCAGGTTTACTGTATGCCTCTGACCTTCATATTGACGATGAATCACATAAATTGCATCGGAATTAAATACAAAAGGCACAATGCCGACTTAAGTACAAGAGAACTGACTCTTCATACTGTCTATGTTTTGAACCATTCCTGTGACACTAGTTATAGATTCCGATGCTTCACTTCAGGTTTACAGTATCCCTCTGCCCTTCTTATTGACGATGAAACACAGAAATTGCATCGGAATTAAATACAAAAGGTACAATGCCGACTTAAGTACAAGAAAACTGACTCTTCTTACTGTCTATATTTTCAACCATTCATGTGACACTCGATTAGGATTACGATGCTTTACTTCAGGTTTACTGTATCCCTCTGACCTTCTTCTTGACGATGAAATACAGAAATTGCATCGGAATTAAATACAAAAGGCACAATGCCGACTTAAGTACAAGAAAACTGACTCTTCTTACTATCTATGTTTTGAACCATTCCTGTGACACTAGTTAAGGATTCCGATGCTTCACTTCAGGTTTACTGTATCCCTCTGAGCTTCTTATTGACGATGAAACACAGAAATTGTATCGGAATTAAATAGAAAATGCACAATGCCGACTTAAGTACAAGAAAACTGACTCTTCTTACTGTCTATGATTTGAACCATTCCTGTGACACTAGTTATAGATTCCGATGCTTCACTTCAGGTGTACTGTATCCCTCTGACGTTCTTACTTACGATGAAACACAGAAATTGCATCGGAATTAAATACAAAAGGCACAATGCTGACTTAAGTACAAGAAAACTGACTCTTCTTACTGTCTATGTTTTGAACCATACCTGTGACACTTGTTATAGATTCCGATGCTTCACTTCAGGTTAACTGTATACCTCTGACCTTCTTATTGACGATGAAACACAGAAATTGCTTCGGAATTAAATACAAAAGGCACAATGCCGACTTAAGTACAAGAAAACTGACTCTTCTTACTGTCAATATTTTGAACCTTTCATTTGCAACTCGTTATAGATTCCGTTGCTTTACTTGAGGTTTACTGTATCCCTCTGACCTTCTTATTGACGATGAAACACAGAAATTGCTTCGGAAATAAATACAAAAGGCACAATGCCGACTTAAGTACAAGATAACTGACTCTTCTTACTGTCTATGTTTTGAATCATTCCTGTGACACTAAACATAAATTCCGATGCTTCACTTCAGGTTTACTTTATCCCTCTGACCTTCTTATTGACGATGAAACACAGAAATTGCATCGGAATTAAATACAAACGGCACAATGCCGACTGAAGTACAAGAAAACTGATTCTTCTTACTGCCTATGTTTTGAACCATTCATGTGACACTAGTTATAAATTCCGATGCTTCACTGCAGGTTTTCTGTATCCCTCTGACCTTCTTATTGACGATGAAACACAGCAATCGCATCGGAATTTAATACAAAAGGCACAATGCTGACATAAGTACAAGAAATCTGACTCTTCTTACTGTCTATGCTTTGAACAATTCCTGTGACACTAGTTATAGATTCCGATGCTTCACTTCAGGTTTACCGTATCCCTCTGTCCTTCTTATTGGCGATGAAACACAGTAATTGCATCGGATTAAATACAAAAGGCACAATGCCGACTTAAGTACAAGAAAACTGATCTTCTTACTATCTATGTTTTGAATAATTCCTGTGACACTAGTTATAGAATCCGATGCTTCACTTCAGGCTCACTATATCCCTCTGACCTTCTTATTGACGATGAAACACTGAAATTGCATCGGAATTAAATACAAAAGGCACAATGCCGACTAATGTACAAGAAAGCTGGCACAACATACTCTCTATGTTTTGAACCATTCCTGTGACACTAGTTATAGATTCCGATGCTTCACTTCAGGTTTACTGTATGCCTCTGACCTTCATATTGACGATGAAACACATAAATTGCATCGGAATTAAATACAAAAGGCACAATGCCGACTTAAGTACAAGAGAACTGACTCTTCAAACTGTCTATGTTTCGAACCATTACTGTGACACTAGTTATAGATTCCGATGCTTCACTTCAGGTTTACAGTATCCCTCTGCCCTTCTTATTGACGATGAAACACAGAAATTGCATCGGAATTAAATACAAAAGGTACAATGCCGACTTAAGTACAAGAAAACTGACACCTCTTACTGTCTATATTTTGAACCATTCATGTGACACTCGATATAGATTACGATGCTTTACTTCAGGTTTACTGTATCCCTCTGACCTTCTTATTGACGATGAAACACAGAAATTGCATCGGAATTAAATACAAAAGGCACAATGCCGACCTAAGTACAAGAAAACTGACTTTTCTTACTGTCTATGCTTTGAACCATTCCTGAGACACTAGTTATAGATTCCGATGCTTAACTTCAGGTTTACTGTATCTCTCTGAGCTTCTTATTGACGATGAAACACAGAAATTGCATCGGCATTAAATACAAAAGGCCCAATGCCGATTTAAGTACAAGAAATCTGACTCTTGTTACTGTCTATGTTTTGAACTATTCCTGTGACACTAGTTATAGATTCCGATGCTTCACTTCAGGTTCACTGTATCCCTCTGACCATCTTATTGACGATGAAACACTGAAATTGCATCGGAATTAAATACAAAAGGCACAATTCCGACTTAAGTACAAGAAAACTGACTCTTCTTACTGTCTACGATTTGAACCATTCCTGTGACACTAGTAACAGATTCCGATGCTTCACTTCAGGTTTACTGTATCCCACTGACCTTCTTCTTGACGATGAAACACAGAAATTGCATCGGAATTAAATACAAAAGGCAGAATGCAGACTTATGTACAAGAAAACTGACTCTTCTTACTGTCTATGTTTTCAACCATTCCTGTGACACTAGTTATGGATTCCGATGCTTCACTTCATGTTTACTGTATCCCTCTGACATTCTTATTGACGATGAAACACAGAAATTGCATCGGAATTAAATACAAAAGGCACAATGCCGACTGAAGTACAAGAAAACTCATTCCTCTTACTGCCTATGTTTTGAACCATTCATGTGACACTAGTTATAAATTCCGATGCTTCACTGCAGGTTTACTGTATCCCTCTGACCTTCTTATTGACGATGAAACACAGCAATCGCATCGGAATTTAATACAAAAGGCACAATGCTGACATATGTACAAGAAATCTGACTCTTCTTACTGTCTATGCTTTGAACAATTCCTGTGACACTAGTTATAGATCCCGATGCTTCACTTCAGGTTTACCGTATCTCTCCGTCCTCCGTATTGGCGATGAAACACAGTAATTGCATCGGATTAAATACAAAAGGCACAATGCCGACTTAAGTACAAGAAAACTGACTCTTCTTACTGTCTATGTTTTGAACCATTCCTGTGACACTAGTTATAGATTCCGATGCTTCACTTCAGGTTTACTGTATCCCTCTGAGCTTCTTATTGACGATGAAACACAGAAATTGTATCGGAATTAAATAGAAAATGCACAATGCCGACTGAAATACAAGAAAACTGACTCTTCTTACTGTCTATGATTTGAACCATTCCTGTGACACTAGTTATAGATTCCGATGCTTCACTTCAGGTTTACTGTATCCCTCTGACGTTCTTACTGACGATGAAACACAGAAATTGCATCGGAATTAAATACAAAAGGCACAATGCTGACTTAAGTACAAGAAAACTGACTCTTCTTACTGTCTATGGTTTGAACCATACCTGTGACACTTGTTATAGATTCCGATGCTTCACTTCAGGTTAACTGTATACCTCTGACCTTCTTATTGACGATGAAACACAGAAATTGCTTCGGAATTAAATACAAAAGGCACAATGCCGACTTAAGTACAAGAAAACTGACTCTTCTTACTGTCTATATTTTGAACCTTTCATTTGCAACTCGTTATAGATTCCGTTGCTTTACTTGAGGTTTACTGTATCCCTCTGACCTTCTTATTGACGATGAAACACAGAAATTGCTTCGGAAATAAATACAAAAGGCACAATGCCGACTTAAGTACAAGATAACTGACTCTTCTTACTGTCTATGTTTTGAATCATTCCTGTGACACTAAACATAAATTCCGATGCTTCACTTCAGGTTTACTGTATCCCTCTGACCTTCTTATTGACGATGAAACACAGAAATTGCATCGGAATTAAATACAAACGGCACAATGCCGACTGAAGTACAAGAAAACTGATTCTTCTTACTGATTATGTTTTGAACCATTCATGTGACACTAGTTATAAATTCCGATGCTTCACTTCAGGTTTACCGTATCCCTCCGTCCTTCTTATTGGCGATGAAACACAGTAATTGCATCGGATTAAATACAAAAGGCACAATGCCGACTTAAGTACAAGAAAACTGATCTTCTTATTATCTATCTTTTGAATAATTCCTGTGACACTAGTTATAGAATCCGATGCTTCACTTCAGGCTCGCTATATCCCTCTGACCTTCTTATTGACGATGAAACACTGAAATTGCATCGGAATTAAATACAAAAGGCACAATGCCGACTAATGTACAAGAAAGCTGGCACAACATACTCTCTATATTTTGAACCATTCCTGTGACACTAGTTATAGATTCCGATGCTTCACTTCAGGTTTACTGTATGCCTCTGACCTTCATATTGACGATGAAACACATAAATTGCATCGGAATTAAATACAAAAGGCACAATGCCGACTTAAGTACAAGAGAACTGACTCTTCATACTGTCTATGTTTCGAACCATTACTGTGACACTAGTTATAGATTCCGATGCTTCACTTCATGTTTACAGTATCCCTCTGCCCTTCTTATTGACGATGAAACACAGAAATTGCATAGGAATTAAATACAAAAGGTACAATGCCGACTTAAGTACAAGAAAACTGACACCTCTTACTGTCTATATTTTGAACCATTCATGTGACACTCGATATAGATTACGATGCTTTACTTCAGGTTTACTGTATCCCTCTGACCTTCTTATTGACGATGAAACACAGAAATTGCTTCGGAATTAAATACAAAAGGCACAATGCCGACTTAAGTACAAGAAAACTGACTTTTCTTACTGTCTATGCTTTGAACCATTCCTGAGACACTAGTTATAGATTCCGATGCTTAACTTCAGGTTTACTGTATCTCTCTGAGCTTCTTATTGACGATGAAACACAGAAATTGCATCGGAATTAAATAGAAAAGGCACAATGCCGACTTAAGTACAAGAAAACAGACTCTTCTTACTGTCTATGATTTGAACCATTCCTGTGACACTAGTTATAGATTCCGATGCTTCACTTCAGGTTTACTGTATCCCTCTGACGTTCTTACTGACGATGAAACACAGAAATTGCATCGGAATTAAATACAAAAGGCACAATGCTGACTTAAGTACAAGAAAACTGACTCTTCTTACTGTCTACGATTTGAAAGATTCATGTGACACTAGTTATTGATTCCGATGCTTCACTGCAGGTTTACTGTATCCCTCTGACCTTTTTAATGACGATGAAACACTGAAATTGCATCGGCATTAAATACAAAAGGCCCAATGCCGATTTAAGTACAAGAAATCTTACTCTTCTTACTGTCTATGTTTTGAACTATTCCTGTGACACTAGTTATAGATTCCGATGCTTCACTTCAGGTTCACTGTATCCCTCTGACCATCTTATTGACGATGAAACACTGAAATTGCATCGGAATTAAATACAAAAGGCACAATTCCGACTTAAGTACAAGAAAACTGACTCTTCTTACTGTCTACGTTTTGAACCATTCCTGTGACACTAGTTATGGATTCCGATGCTTCACTTCATGTTTACTGTATCCCTCTGACATTCTTATTGACGATGAAACACAGAAATTGCATCGGAATTAAATACAAAAGGCACAATGCCGACTTAAGTACAAGATAACTGACTCTTCTTACTGTCTATATTTTGAACCTTTCATTTGCAACTCGTTATAGATTCCGTTGCTTTACTTGAGGTTTACTGTATCCCTCTGACCTTCTTATTGACGATGAAACACAGAAATTGCTTCGGAAATAAATACAAAAGGCACAATGCCGACTTAAGTACAAGATAACTGACTCTTCTTACTGTCTATGTTTTGAATCATTCCTGTGACACTAAACATAAATTCCGATGCTTCACTTCAGGTTTACTGTATCCCTCTGACCTTCTTATTGACGATGAAACACAGAAATTGCATCGGAATTAAATACAAACGGCACAATGCCGACTGAAGTACAAGAAAACTGATTCTTCTTACTGATTATGTTTTGAACCATTCATGTGACACTAGTTATAAATTCCGATGCTTCACTTCAGGTTTACCGTATCCCTCCGTCCTTCTTATTGGCGATGAAACACAGTAATTGCATCGGATTAAATACAAAAGGCACAATGCCGACTTAAGTACAAGAAAACTGATCTTCTTATTATCTATCTTTTGAATAATTCCTGTGACACTAGTTATAGAATCCGATGCTTCACTTCAGGCTCGCTATATCCCTCTGACCTTCTTATTGACGATGAAACACTGAAATTGCATCGGAATTAAATACAAAAGGCACAATGCCGACTAATGTACAAGAAAGCTGGCACAACATACTCTCTATATTTTGAACCATTCCTGTGACACTAGTTATAGATTCCGATGCTTCACTTCAGGTTTACTGTATGCCTCTGAACTTCATATTGACGATGAAACACATAAATTGCATCGGAATTAAATACAAAAGGCACAATGCCGACTTAAGTACAAGAGAACTGACTCTTCATACTGTCTATGTTTCGAACCATTACTGTGACACTAGTTATAGATTCCGATGCTTCACTTCATGTTTACAGTATCCCTCTGCCCTTCTTATTGACGATGAAACACAGAAATTGCATAGGAATTAAATACAAAAGGTACAATGCCGACTTAAGTACAAGAAAACTGACACCTCTTACTGTCTATATTTTGAACCATTCATGTGACACTCGATATAGATTACGATGCTTTACTTCAGGTTTACTGTATCCCTCTGACCTTCTTATTGACGATGAAACACAGAAATTGCATCGGAATTAAATACAAAAGGCACAATGCCGACTTAAGTACAAGAAAACTGACTTTTCTTACTGTCTATGCTTTGAACCATTCCTGAGACACTAGTTATAGATTCCGATGCTTAACTTCAGGTTTACTGTATCTCGCTGAGCTTCTTATTGACGATGAAACACAGAAATTGCATCGGAATTAAATAGAAAAGGCACAATGCCGACTTAAGTACAAGAAAACAGACTCTTCTTACTGTCTATGATTTGAACCATTCCTGTGACACTAGTTATAGATTCCGATGCTTCACTTCAGGTTTACTGTATCCCTCTGACGTTCTTACTGACGATGAAACACAGAAATTGCATCGGAATTAAATACAAAAGGCACAATGCTGACTTAAGTACAAGAAAACTGACTCTTCTTACTGTCTACGATTTGAAAGATTCATGTGACACTAGTTATTGATTCCGATGCTTCACTGCAGGTTTACTGTATCCCTCTGACCTTTTTAATGACGATGAAACACTGAAATTGCATCGGCATTAAATACAAAAGGCCCAATGCCGATTTAAGTACAAGAAATCTTACTCTTCTTACTGTCTATGTTTTGAACTATTCCTGTGACACTAGTTATAGATTCCGATGCTTCACTTCAGGTTCACTGTATCCCTCTGACCATCTTATTGACGATGAAACACTGAAATTGCATCGGAATTAAATACAAAAGGCACAATTCCGACTTAAGTACAAGAAAACTGACTCTTCTTACTGTCTACGTTTTGAACCATTCCTGTGACACTAGTTATGGATTCCGATGCTTCACTTCATGTTTACTGTATCCCTCTGACATTCTTATTGACGATGAAACACAGAAATTGCATCGGAATTAAATAAAAAAGGCACAATGCCGACTGAATTACAAGTAAACTCATTCCTCTTACTGCCTATGTTTTGAACCATTCATGTGACACTAGTTATAAATTCCGATGCTTCACTGCAGGTTTACTGTATCCCTCTGACCTTCTTATTGACGATGAAACACAGCAATCGCATCGGAATTTAATACAAAAGGCACAATGCTGACATATGTACAAGAAATCTGACTCTTCTTACTGTCTATGCATTGAACAATTCCTGTGACACTAGTTATAGATTCCGATGCTTCACTTCAGGTTTACCGTATCCCTCCGTCCTCCTTATTGGCGATGAAACACAGTAATTGCATCGGATTAAATACAAAAGGCACAATGCCGACTTAAGTACAAGGAAACTGATCTTCTTACAGTCTATGTTTTGAATAATTCCTGTGACACTAGTTATAGAATCCGATGCTTCACTTCAGGCTCCCTATTTCCCTCTGACCTTCTTATTGAAGATGAAACACTGAAATTGCATCGGATTTAAATACAAAAGGCAGAATGCCGACTTAAGTACAAGAAAGCTGGCACTTCATACTCTCTATGTTTTGAACCATTCCTGTGACACTAGTTATAGATTCCGATGCTTCACTTCAGGTTTACTGTATGCCTCTGACCTTCATATTGACGATGAAACACATAAATTGCATCGGAATTAAATACAAAAGGCACAATGCCGACTTAAGTACAAGAGAACTGACTCTTCATACTGTCTATGTTTTGAACCATTCCTGTGACACTAGTTATTGATTCCGATGCTTCACTTCAGGTTTACAGTATCCCTCTGCCCTTCTTATTGACGATGAAACACAGAAATTGCATCGGAATTAAATACAAAAGGTACAATGCCGACTTAAGTACAAGAAAACTGACTCTTCTTACTGTCTATATTTTGAACCATTCATGTGACACTCGATATAGATTACGATGCTTTACTTCAGGTTTACTGTATCCCTCTGACCTTCTTATTGACGATGAAGCACAGAAATTGCATCGGAATTAAATACAAAAGGCACAATGCCGACTTAAGTACAAGAAAACTGACTTTTCTTACAGTCTATGCTTTGAACCATTCCTGAGACACTAGTTATAGATTCCGATGCTTAACTTCAGGTTTACTGTATCTCTCTGAGCTTCTTATTGACGATGAAACACAGAAATTGCATCGGAATTAAATAGAAAGGGCACAATGCCGACTTAAGTACAAGAAAACTGACTCTTCTTACTGTCTATGATTTGAACCATTCCTGTGACACTAGTTATAGATTCCGATGCTTCACGTCAGGTTTACTGTATCCCTCTGACGTTCTTACTGACGATGAAACACAGAAATTGCATCGGAATTAAATACAAAAGGCACAATGCTGACTTAAGTACAAGAAAACTGACTCTACTTACTGTCTATATTTTGAACCATTCATGTGACACTCGATATAGATTACGATGCTTTACTTCAGGTTTACTGTATCCCTCTGACGTTCTTCTTGACGATGAAACACAGAAATTGCATCGGAATTAAATACAAAAGGCACAATGCCGACTTAAGTACAAGAAAACTGACTCTTCTTACTGTCTATGTTTTGAACCATTCCTGTGACACTAGTTATAGATTCCGATGCTTCACTTCAGGTTAACTGTATCCCTCTGAGCTTCTTATTGACGATGAAACACAGAAATTGCATCGGAATTAAATAGAAAAGGCACAATGCCGACTTAAGTACAAGAAAACTGACTCTTCTTACTGTCTATGATTTGAACCATTCCTGTGACACTAGTTATAGATTCCGATGCTTCACTTCAGGTTAACTGTATATCTCTCACCTTCTTATTGACGATGAAACACAGAAATTGCTTCGGAATTAAATACAAAAGGCACAATGCCGACTTAAGTACAAGAAACCTGACTCTTCTTACTGTCTATGATTTGAACCATTCCTGTGACACTAGTTATAGATTCCGATGCTTCACTTCAGGTTAACTGTATACCTCTTACCTTCTTATTGACGATGAAACACAGAAATTGCTTCGGAATTAAATACAAAAGGCACAATGCCGACTTAAGTACAAGAAAACTGACTCTTCTTACTGTCTATGATTTGAAACATTCATGTGACACTAGTTATTGATTCCGATGCTTCACTGCAGGTTTACTGTATCCCTCTGACCTTCTTATTAACGATGAGACACAGGAATTGCATCGGAATTAAGTATAAAATGCACAATGCCGACTTAAGTACAAGAAAACTGACTCTTCATACTGTCTATGTTTTGAACAATTCCTGTGACACTAGTTATAGATTCCGATGCTTCACTGCAGGTTTACTGTATCCCTCTGACCTTCTTATTGACGATGAAACACAGGAATTGCATCGGAATTAAGTACAAAATGCACAATGCTGACTTAAGTACAAGAAAACTGACTCTTCATACTGTCTATGTTTTGAACAATTCCTGTGACACTAGTTATAGATTCCGATGGTTAACTTCAGGTTTACCGTATCCCTCCGAACTTCTTATTGACGATAAAACACCGAAATAGTATCGGATTAAATACAAAAGGCACAATGCCGACTTAAGTATAAGAAAACTGAGCTTCTTACTGTGACACTAGTTATAGAGTCCGTTGCTTCACTTCAGGTTCACTATATCCCTCTGACCTTCTTATTGACGATGAAACACTGAAATTGCATCGGAATTAAATACAAAAGGCACAATGCCGACTTAAGTACAAGAAACCTGGCTCTTCTTACTGTCTATGTTTTGAACCATTCCTGTGACACTAGTTATAGATTCCGATGTTTCACTTCAGGTTTACTGTATCCCTCTGACCATCTTATTGACGATGAAACACTGAAATTGCATCGGAATTAAATAAAAAGGCACAATTCCAACTTAAGTACAAGAAAACTGACTCTTCTTACTGTCTATGTTTTGAACCATTCCTGTGACACTAGTAATAGATTCCGATGCTTCACTTCAGGTTTACTGTATCCCCCTGACCTTCTTATTGACGATGAAACACAGAAATTGCATCGGAATTAAATACAAAAGGCAGAATGCCGACTTATGTACAAGAAAACTGACTCATCTTACTTACTATGTTTTCAACCATTCATGTGACACTAGTTATAGATTTCGATCCTTCACTTCAGGTTAACTGTATCCCTCTGACCTTCTTATTGACGATGAAACACAGAAATTGCATCGGAATTAAATACAAAAGGCACAATGCCGACTTATGTACAAGAAAACTGACTCTTCTTACTGTCTATATTTTGAACCATTCATTTGCAATTCGTTATAGATTCCGTTGCTTTACTTCAGGTTTACTGTATCCCTCTGACCTTCTTATTGACGATGAAACACAGAAATTGCTTCTCAAAAAAAATACAAAAGGCACAATGCCGACTTAAGTACAAGATAACTGACTCTTCTTACTGTATATGTTTTGAATCATTCCTGTGACACTAAATATAAATTCCGATGCTTCACTTCAGGTTTACTGTATCCCTCTGACCTTCTTATTGACGATGAAAAACAGAAATTGCATCGGAATTAAGTACAAACGGCACAATGCCGACTGAAGTACAAGCAAACTGATTCTTCTTACTGCCTATGTTTTGAACCATTCATGTGACACTAGTTATAAATTCCGATGCTTCACTGCAGGTTTTCTGTATCCCTCTGACGTTCTTATTGACGATGAAACACAGCAATCGCATCGGAATTTAATACAAAAGGCACAATGCTGACATAAGTACAAGAAATCTAACTCTTCTTACTGTCTATGCTTTGAACAATTCCTGTGACACTAGTTATAGATTCCGATGCTTCACTTCAGGTTTACCGTATCCCTCCGTCCTTCTTATTGGCTATGAAACACAGTAATTGCATCGGATTAAATACAAAAGGCACAATGCGGACTTAAGTACAAGAAAACTGATCTTCTTACTATCTATGTTTTGAATAATTCCTGTGACACTAGTTATAGAATCCGATGCTTCACTTCAGGCTCACTAAATCCCTCTGACCTTCTTATTGACGATGAAACACTGAAATTGCATCGGAATTAAATACAAAAGGCACAATGCCGACTTATGTACAAGAAAGCTGGCACAACATACTCTCTATGTTTTGAACCATTCCTGTGACACTAGTTATAGATTCCGATGCTTCACTTCAGGTTTACTGTATGCCTCTGACCTTCATATTGACGATGAAACACATAAATTGCATCGGAATTAAATACAAAAGGCACAATGCCGACTTAAGTACAAGAGAACTGACTCTTCATACTGTCTATGTTTCGAACCGATACTGTGACACTAGTTATAGGTTCCGATGCTTCACTTCAGGTTTACAGTATCCCTCTGCCCTTCTTATTGACGATGAAACACAGAAATTGCATCGGAATTAAATACAAAAGGTACAATGCCGACTTAAGTACAAGAAAACTGACACCTCTTACTGTCTATATTTTGAACCATTCATGTGACACTCGATATAGATTACGATGCTTTACTTCAGGTTTACTGTATCACTCTGACCTTCTTAATGACGATGAAACACAGAAATTGCATCGGAATTAAATACAAAAGGCACAATGCCGACTTAAGTACAAGAAAACTGACTTTTCTTACTGTCTATGCTTTGAACCATTCCTGAGACACTAATTATAGATTCCGATGTTTAACTTCAGGTTTACTGTATCCCTCTGAGCTTCTTATTGACGATGAAACACAGAAATTGCATCGGAATTAAATAGAAAAGGCACAATGCCGACTTAAGTACAAGAAAACTGACTCTTCTTACTGTCTATGATTTGAACCATTCCTGTGACACTAGTTATAGATTCCGATGCTTCACTTCAGGTTTACTGTATCCCTCTGACGTTCTTACTGACGATGAAACACAGAAATTGCATCGGAATTAAATACAAAAGGCACAATGCTGACTTAAGTACAAGAAAACTGACCCTTCTTACTGTCTACGATTTGAAACATTCATGTGACACTAGTTATTGATTCCGATGCTTCACTGCAGGTTTACTGTATCCCTCTGACCTTCTTATTGACGATGAAACACTGAAATTGCATCGGCATTAAATACAAAAGGCCCAATGCCGATTTAAGTACAAGAAATCGGACTCTTCTTACTGTCTATGTTTGAACTATTCCTGTGACACTAGTTATAGATTCCGATGCTTCACTTCAGGTTCACTGTATCCCTCTGACCATCTTATTGACGATGAAACACTGAAATTGCATCGGAATTAAATGCAAAAGGCACAATTCCGACTTAAGTACAAGAAAACTGACTCTTCTTACTGTCTACGTTTTGAGCCATTCCTGTGACACTAGTAACAGATTCCGATGCTTCACTTTAGGTTTACTGTATCGCACTGACCTTCTTATTGACGATGAAACACAGAAATAGCATCGGAATTAAATACAAAAGGCAGAATGCCGACTTATGTACAAGAAAACTGACTCTTCTTACTGTCTATGTTTTCAACCATTCCTGTGACACTAGTTATGGATTCCGATGCTTCACTTCATGTTTACTGTATCCCTCTGACATTCTTATTGACGATGAAACACAGAAATTGCATCGGAATTAAATACAAAAGGCACAATGCCGACTAAAGTACAAGAAAACTCATTCCTCTTACTGCCTATGTTTTGAACCATTCATGTGACACTAGTTATAAATTCCGATGCTTCACTGCAGGTTTACAGTATCCTTCTGCCCTTCTTATTGACGATGAAACACAGAAATTGCATCGGAATTAAATACAAAAGGCACAATGCTGACATATGTACAAGAAATCTGACTCTTCTTACTGTCTATGCTTTGAACAATTCCTGTGACATTAGTTATAGATTCCGATGCTTCACTTCAGGTTTACCGTATCCCTCCGTCCTCCTTATTGGCGATGAAACACAGTAATTGCATCGGATTAAATACAAAAGGCATAATGCCGACTTAAGTACAAGCAAACTGATCTTCTTACTGTCTATGTTGTGAATAATTCCTGTGACACTAGTTATAGAATCCGATGCTTCACTTCAGGCTCCCTATATCCCTCTGACCTTCTTATTGAAGATGAGACACTGAAATTGCATCGGAATTAAATACAAAAGGCAGAATGCCGACTTAAGTACATGAAAGCTGGCACCTCATACTCTCTATGTTTTGAACCATTCCTGTGACACTAGTTATAGATTCCGATGCTTCACTTCAGGTTTACAGTATCCTTCTGCCCTTCTTATTGACGATGAAACACAGAAATTGCATCGGAATTAAATACAAAAGGTACAATGCCGACTTAAGTACAAGAAAACTGACTCTTCTTACTGTCTATATTTTGAACCATTCATGTGACACTCGATATAGATTACGATGCTTTACTTCAGGTTTACTGTATCCCTCTGACGTTCTTCTTGACGATGAAACACAGAAATTGCATCGGAATTAAATACAAAAGGCACAATGCCGACATAAGTACAAGAAAACTGACTCTTCTTACTGTCTATGTTTTGAACCATTCCTGTGACACTAGTTATAGATTCCGATGCTTCACTTCAGGTTAACTGTATCCCTCTGAGCTTCTTATTGACGATGAAACACAGAAATTGCATCGGAATTAAATAGAAAAGGCACAATGCCGACTTAAGTACAAGAAAACTGACTCTTCTTACTGTCTATGAATTGAACCATTCCTGTGACACTAGTTATAGATTCCGATGCTTCACTTCAGGTTAACTGTATACCTCTTACCTTCTTATTGACGATGAAACACAGAAATTGCTTCGGAATTAAATACAAAAGGCACAATGCCGACTTAAGTACAGGAAAACTGACTCTTCTTACTGTCTATGATTTGAAACATTCATGTGACACTAGTTATTGATTCCGATGCTTCACTGCAGGTTTACTGTATCCCTCTGACCTTCTTATTGACGATGAGACACAGGAATTGCATCGGAATTAAGTACAAAATGCATAATGCCGACTTAAGTACAAGAAAACTGACTCTTCATACTGTCTATGTTTTGAACAATTCCTGTGACACTAGTTATAGATTCCGATGGTTAACTTCAGGTTTACCGTATCCCTCCGAACTTCTTATTGACGATAAAACACCGAAATTGTATCGGAATAAATACAAAAGGCACAATGCCGACTTAAGGTTAAGAAAACTGTGCTTCTTACTGTGACACTAGTTATAGAATCCGTTGCTTCACTTCAGGTTCACTATATCCCTCTGACCTACTTATTGACGATGAAACACAGAAATTGCATCGGAATTAAATACAAAACGCACAATGCCGACTTAAGTACAAGAAACCTGGCTCTTCTTACTGTCTATGTTTTGAACCATTCCTGTGACACTAGTTATAGATTCCGATGTTTCACTTCAGGTTTACTGTATCCCTCTGACCATCTTATTGACGATGAAACACTGAAATTGAATCGGAATTAAATACAAAAGGCACAATTCCGACTTAAGTACAAGAAAACTGACTCTTCTTACTGTCTATGTTTTGAACCATTCCTGTGACACTAGTAATAGATTCTGATGCTTCACTTCAGGTTTACTGTATCCCTCTGACCTTCTTATTGACGATGAAACACAGAAATTGCATGGGAATTAAATACAAAAGGCAGAATTCCGACTTATGTACAAGAAAACTGACTCTTCTTACTGTCTATGTTTTCAACCATTCCTGTGACACTAGTTATGGATTCCGATGCTTCACTCCATGTTTACTGTATCCCTCTGACATTCGTATTGACGATGAAACACAGAAATTGCATCGGAATTAAATACAAAAGGCACAATGCCGACTGAAGTACAAGAAAACTCATTCCTCTTACTGCCTATGTTTTGAACCATTCATGTGACACTAGTTATAAATTCCGATGCTTCACTGCAGGTTTACTGTATCCCTCTGACCTTCTTATTGACGATGAAACACAGCAATCGCATCGGAATTTAATACAAAAGGCACAATGCTGACATATGTACAAGAAATCTGACTCTTCTTACTGTCTATGCTTTGAACAATTCCTGTGACACTAGTTATAGATTCCGATGCTTCACTTCAGGTTTACCGTATCCCTCCGTCCTCCTTATTGGCGATGAAACACAGTAATTGCATCGGATTAAATACAAAAGGCACAATGCCGACTTAAGTACAAGGAAACTGATCTTCTTACTGTCTATGTTTTGAATAATTCCTGTGACACTAGTTATAGAATCCGATGCTTCACTTCAGGCTCCCTATTTCCCTCTGACCTTCTTATTGAAGATGAAACACTGAAATTGCATCGGATTTAAATACAAAAGGCAGAATGCCGACTTAAGTACAAGAAAGCTGGCACTTCATACTCTCTATGTTTTGAACCATTCCTGTGACACTAGTTATAGATTCCGATGCTTCACTTCAGGTTTACTGTATGCCTCTGACCTTCATATTGACGATGAAACACATAAATTGCATCGGAATTAAATACAAAAGGCACAATGCCGACTTAAGTACAAGAGAATTGGCTCTTCATACTGTCTATGTTTTGAACCTCTCCTGTGACACTAGTTATAGATTCCGATGCTTCACTTCAGGTTTACAGTATCCCTCTGCCCTTCTTATTGACGATGAAACACAGAAATTGCATCGGAATTAAATACAAAAGGTACAATGCCGACTTAAGTACAAGAAAACTGACTCTTCTTACTGTCTATATTTTGAACCATTCATGTGACACTCGATATAGATTACGATGCTTTACTTCAGGTTTACTGTATCCCTCTGACGTTCTTCTTGACGATGAAACACAGAAATTGCATCGGAATTAAATACAAAAGGCACAATGCCGACTTAAGTACAAGAAAACTGACCCTTCTTACTGTCTATGTTTTGAACCATTCCTGTGACACTAGTTATAGATTCCGATGCTTCACTTCAGGTTAACTGTATCCCTCTGAGCTTCTTATTGACGATGAAACACAGAAATTGCATCGGAATTAAATAGAAAAGGCACAATGCCGACTTAAGTGCAAGAAAACTGATTCTTCTTACTGTCTATGATTTGAAACATTCTTGTGACACTAGTTATTGATTCCGATGCTTCACTGCAGGTTTACTGTATCCCTCTGACCTTCTTATTGACGATGAGACACAGGAATTGCATTGGAATTAAGTATGAAATGCACAATGCCGATTTAAGTACAAGAAAACTGACTCTTCATACTGTCTATGTTTTGAACAATTCCTGTGACACTAGTTATAGATTCCGATGCTTCACTGCAGGTTTACTGTATCCCTCTGACCTTCTTATTGACGATGAAACACAGGAATTGCATCGGAATTAAGTACAAAATGCACAATGCTGACTTAAGTACAAGAAAACTGACTCTTCATACTGGCTATGTTTTGAACAATTCCTGTGACACTAGTTATAGATTCCGATGGTTAACTTCAGGTTTACCGTATCCCTCCGAACTTCTTATTGACGATAAAACACCGAAATTGTATCGGATTAAATACAGAAGGCACAATGCCGACTTAAGTATAAGAAAACTGAGCTTCTTACTGTGACACTAGTTATAGAGTCCGTTGCTTCACTTCAGGTTCACTATATCCCTCTGACCTTCTTATTGACGATGAAACACTGAAATTGCATCGGAATTAAATACAAAAGGCACAATGCCCACTTAAGTACAAGAAACCTGGCTCTTCTTACTGTCTATGTTTTGAACCATTCCTGTGACACTAGTGATAGATTCCGATGTTTCACTTCAGGTTTACTGTATCCCTCTGACATTCTTATTGACGATGAAACACTGAAATTGCATCGGAATTAAGTACAAAAGGCACAATTCCGACTTAAGTACAAGAAAACTGACTCTTCTTACTGTCTATGTTTTGAACCATTCCTGTAACACAAGTAATAGATTCCGATGCTTCACTTCAGGTTTACTGTATCCCTCTGACCTTCTTATTGACGATGAAACACAGAAATTGCATCGGAATTAAATACAAAAGGCAGAATGCCGACTTATGTACAAGAAAACTGACTCTTCTTACTTACTATGTTTTCAACCATTCGTGTGACACTAGTTACAGATTCCGATGCTTCACTTCAGGTTAACTGTATCCCTCTGATCTTCTTATTGACGATGAAACACAGAAATTGCATCGGAATTAAATACAAAAGGCACAATGCCGACTTATGTACAAGAAAACTGACTCTTCTTACTGTCTATATTTTGAACCATTCATTTGCAACTCGTTATAGATTCCGTTGCTTTACTTCAGGTTTACTGTATCCCTCTGACCTTCTTATTGACGATGAAACACAGAAATTGCTTCTGAAATAAATACAAAAGGCACAATGCCGACTTAAGTACAAGATAACTGACTCTTCTTACTGTCTATGTTTTGAATCATTCCTGTGACACTAAATATAAATTCCGATGCTTCACTTCAGGTTTACTGTATCCCTCTGACCTTCTTATTGACGATGAAAAACAGAAATTGCATCGGAATTAAATACAAACGGCACAATGCCGACTGAAGTACAAGCAAACTGATTCTTCTTACTGCCTATGTTTTGAACCATTCATGTGACACTAGTTATAAATTCCGATGCTTCACTGCAGGTTTTCTGTACCTCTCTGACCTTCTTATTGACGATGAAACACAGCAATCGCATCGGAATTTAATACAAAAGGCACAATGCTGACATAAGTACAAGAAATCTGACTCTTCTTACTGTCTATGCTTTGAACAATTCCTGTGACACTAGTTATAGATTCCGATGCTTCACTTCAGGTTTACCGTATCCCTCCGTCCTTCTTATTGGCTATGAAACACAGTAATTTGCTCGGATTAAATACAAAAGGCACAATGCCGACTTAAGTACAAGAAAACTGATCTTCTTACTATCTATGTTTTGAATAATTCCTGTGACACTAGTTATAGAATCCGATGCTTCACTTCAGGCTCACTAAATCCCTCTGACCTTCTTATTGACGATGAAACACTGAAATTGCATCGGAATTAAATACAAAAGGCACAATGCCGACTTATGTACAAGAAAGCTGGCACAACTTACTCTCTATGTTTTGAACCATTCCTGTGACACTAGTTATAGATTCCGATGCTTCACTTCAGGTTTACTGTATGCCTCTGACCTTCATATTGACGATGAAACACATAAATTGCATCGGAATTAAATACAAAAGGCACAATGCCGACTTAAGTACAAGAGAACTGACTCTTCATACTGTCTATGTTTCGAACCACTACTGTGACACTAGTTATAGGTTCCGATGCTTCACTTCAGGTTTATAGTATCCCTCTGCCCTTCTTATTGACGATGAAACACAGAAATTGCATCGGAATTAAATACAAAAGGTGCAATGCCGACTTAAGTACAAGAAAACTGACACCTCTTACTGTCTATATTTAGAACCATTCATGTGACACTCGATATAGATTACGATGCTTTACTTCAGGTTTACTGTATCCCTCTGACCTTCTTATTGACGATGAAACACAGAAATTGCATCGGAATTAAATACAAAAGGCACAATGCCGACTTAAGTACAAGAAAACTGACTTTTCTTACTGTCTATGCTTTGAACCATTCCTGAGACACTAGTTATAGATTCCGATGCTTAACTTCAGGTTTACTGTATCCCTCTGAGCTTCTTATTGACGATGAAACACAGAAATTGCATCGGAATTAAATAGAAAAGGCACAATGCCGACTTAAGTACAAGAAAACTGACTCTTCTTACTGTCTATGATTTGAACCATTCCTGTGACACTAGTTATAGATTCCGATGCTTCACTTCAGGTTTACTGTATCCCTCTGACGTTCTTACTGACGATGAATCACAGAAATTGCATCGGAATTAAATACAAAAGGCACAATGCTGACTTAAGTACAAGAAAACTGACTCTTCTTACTGTCTACGATTTGAAACATTCATGTGACACTAGTTATTGTTTCCGATGCTTCACTGCAGGTTTACTGTATCCCTCTGACCTTCTTACTGACGATGAAACACTGAAATTGCATCGGCATTAAATACAAAAGGCCCAATGCCGATTTAAGTACAAGAAATCTGACTCTTCTTACTGTCTATGTTTGAACTATTCCTGTGACACTAGTTATAGATTCCGATGCTCCACTTCAGGTTCACTGTATCCCTCTGACGTTCTTCTTGACGATGAAACACAGAAATTGCATCGGAATTAAATACAAAAGGCACAATGCCGACTTAAGTACAAGAAAACTGACTCTTCTTACTGTCTATGTTTTGAACCATTCCTGTGACACTAGTTATAGATTCCGATGCTTCACTTCAGGTTAACTGTATCCCTCTGAGCTTCTTATTGACGATGAAACACAGAAATTGCATCGGAATTAAATAGAAAAGGCACAATGCCGACTTAAGTACAAGAAAACTGACTCTTCTTACTGTCTATGATTTGAACCATTCCTGTGACACTAGTTATAGATTCCGATGCTTCACTTCAGGTTAACTGTATACCTCTTACCTTCTTATTGACGATGAAACACAGAAATTGCTTCGGAATTAAATACAAAAGGCACAATGCCGACTTAAGTACAAGAAAACTGACTCTTCTTACTGTCTATGATTTGAACCATTCCTGTGACACTAGTTATAGATTCCGATGCTTCACTTCAGGTTAACTGTATACCTCTTACCTTCTTATTGACGATGAAACACAGAAATTGCTTCTGAATTAAATACAAAAGGCACAATGCCGACTTAAGTACAAGAAAACTGATTCTTCTTACTGTCTATGATTTGAAACATTCATGTGACACTAGTTATTGATTCCGATGCTTCACTGCAGGTTTACTGTATCCCTCTGACCTTCTTATTGACGATGAGACACAGGAATTGCATCGGAATTAAGTACAAAATGCATAATGCCGACTTGAGTTCAAGAAAACTGACTCTTCATACTGTCTATGTTTTGAACAATTCCTGTGACACTAGTTATAGGTTCCGATGGTTAACTTCAGGTTTACCGTATCCCTCCGAACTTCTTATTGACGATAAAACACCGAAATTGTATCGGATTAAATACAAAAGGCACAATGCCGACTTAAGGTTAAGAAAACTGTGCTTCTTACTGTGACACTAGTTATAGATTCCGTTGCTTCACTTCAGGTTCACTATATCCCTCTGACCTTCTTATTGACGATGAAACACTGAAATTGCATCGGAATTAAATACAAAAGGCACAATGCCGACTTAAGTACAAGAAACCTGGCTCTTTTTACTGTCTATGTTTTGAACCATTCCTGTGACACTAGTTATAGATTCCGATGTTTCACTTCAGGTTTACTGTATCCCTCTGACCATCTTATTGACGATGAAACACTGAAATTGAATCGGAATTAAGTACAAAAGGCACAATTCCGACTTAAGTACAAGAAAACTGACTCTTCTTACTGTCTATGTTTTGAACCATTCCTGTGACACTAGTAATTGATTCCGATGCTTCACATCAGGTTTACTGTATCCCTCTGACCTTCTTATTGACGATGAAACACAGAAATTGCATCGGAATTAAATACAAAAGGCAGAATTCCGACTTATGTACAAGAAAACTGACTCTTCTTACTGTCTATGTTTTCAACCATTCCTGTGACACTAGTTATGGATTCCGATGCTTCACTTCATGTTTACTGTATCCCTCTGACATTCTTATTGACGATGAAACACATAAATTGCATCGGAATTAAATACAAAAGGCACAATGCCGACTTAAGTACAAGAGAACTGACTCTTCATACTGTCTATGTTTTGAACCATTCCTGTGACACTAGTTATAGATTCCGATGCTTCACTTCAGGTTTACAGTATCCCTCTGCCCTTCTTATTGACGATGAAACACAGAAATTGCATCGGAATTAAATACAAAAGGTACAATGCCGACTTAAGTACAAGAAAACTTACTCTTCTTACTGTCTATGATTTGAACCATTCCTGTGACACTAGTTATAGATTCCGATGCTTCACTTCAGGTTAACTGTATATCTCTTACCTTCTTATTGACGATGAAACACAGAAATTGCTTCGGAAATAAATACAAAAGGCACAATGCCGACTTAAGTACAAGAAAACTGACTCTTCTTACTGTCTATGATTTGAACCATTCCTGTGACACTAGTTATAGATTCCGATGCTTCACTTCAGGTTAACTGTATACCTCTTACCTTCTTATTGACGATGAAACACAGAAATTGCTTCGGAATTAAATACAAAAGGCACAATGCCGACTTAAGTACAAGAAAACTGACTCTTCTTACTGTCTATGATTTGAAACATTCATGTGACACTAGTTATTGATTCCGATGCTTCACTGCAGGTTTACTGTATCCCTCTGACCTTCTTATTGACGATGAGACACAGGAATTGCATCGGAATTAAGTATAAAATGCACAATGCCGACTTAAGTACAAGAAAACTGACTCTTCATACTGTCTATGTTTTGAACAATTCCTGTGACACTAGTTATAGATTCCGATGCTTCTCTGCAGGTTTACTGTATCCCTCTGACCTTCTTATTGACGATGAAACACAGGAATTGCATCGGAATTAAGTACAAAATGCACAATGCTGACTTAAGTACAAGAAAACTGACTCTTCATACTGTCTATGTTTTGAACAATTCCTGTGACACTAGTTATAGATTCCGATGGTTAACTTCAGGTTTACCGTATCCCTCCGAACTTCTTATTGACGATAAAACACCGAAATTGTATCGGATTAAATACAAAAGGCACAATGCCGACTTAAGTATAAGAAAACTGAGCTTCTTACTGTGACACTAGTTATAGAGTCCGTTGCTTCACTTCAGGTTCACTATATCCCTCTGACCTTCTTATTGACGATGAAACACTGAAATTGCATCGGAATTAAATACAAAAGGCACAATGCCGACTTAAGTACAATAAACCTGGCTCTTCTTACTGTCTATGTTTTGAACCATTCTTGTGACACTAGTTATAGATTCCGATGTTTCACTTCAGGTTTACTGTATCCCTCTGACCATCTTATTGACGATGAAACACTGAAATTGCATCGGAATTAAGTACAAAAGGCACAATTCCGACTTAAGTACAAGAAAACTGACTCTTCTTACTGTCTATGTTTGAACCATTCCTGTGACACTAGTAATAGATTCCGATGCTTCACTTCAGGTTTACTGTATCCCTCTGACCTTCTTATTGACGATGAAACACAGAAATTGCATCGGAATTAAATACAAATGGCAGAATGCCGACTTATGTACAAGAAAACTGACTCTTCTTACTTACTATGTTTTCAACCATTCATGTGACACTAGTTATAGATTCCGATGCTTCACTTCAGGTTTACTGTATCCCTCTGACCTTCTTATTGACGATGAAACACAGAAATTGCATCGGAATTAAATACAAAAGGCACAATGCCGACTTATGTACAAGAAAACTGACTCTTCTTACTGTCTATATTTTGAACCATTCATTTGCAACTCGTGATAGATTCCGTTGCTTTACTTCAGGTTTACTGTATCCCTCTGACCTTCTTATTGACGATGAAACACAGAAATTGTTTCTGAAATAAATACAAAAGGCACAATGCCGACTTAAGTACAAGATTACTGACTCTTCTTACTGTCTATGTTTTGAATCATTCCTGTGACACTAAATATAAATTCCGATGCTTCACTTCAGGTTTACTGTATCCCTCTGACCTTCTTATTGACGATGAAAAACAGAAATTGCATCGGAATTAAATACAAACGGCACAATGCCGACTGAAGTACAAGCAAACTGATTCTTCTTACTGCCTATGTTTTGAACAATTCATGTGACACTAGTTATAAATTCCGATGCTTCACTGCAGGTTTTCTGTATCCCTCTGACCTTCTTATTGACGATGAAACACAGCAATCACATCGGAATTTAATACAAAAGGCACAATGCTGACATAAGTACAAGAAATCTGACTCTTCTTACTGTCTATGCTTTGAACAATTCCTGTGACACTAGTTATAGATTCCGATGCTTCACTTCAGGTTTACCGTATCCCTCCGTCCTTCTTATTGGCTATGAAACACAGTAATTGCATCGGATTAAATACAAAAGGCACAATGCCGACTTAAGTACAAGAAAACTGATCTTCTTACTATCTATGTTTTGAATAATTCCTGTGACACTAGTTATAGAATCCGATGCTTCACTTCAGGCTCACTATATCCCTCTGACCTTCTTATTGACGATGAAACACTGAAATTGCATCGGAATTAAATACACAAGGCACAACGCTGACTTATGTACAAGAAAGCTGGCACAACATACTCTCTATGTTTTGAACCATTCCTGTGACACTAGTTATAGATTCCGATGCTTCACTTCAGGTTTACTGTATGCCTCTGACCTTCATATTGACGATGAAACACATAAATTGCATCGGAATTAAATACA
This sequence comes from Schistocerca piceifrons, assembly GCF_021461385.2. NCBI lineage: Eukaryota > Metazoa > Arthropoda > Insecta > Orthoptera > Acrididae > Schistocerca > Schistocerca piceifrons. The sequence continues at coordinate 22,747 of NW_025728996.1, read as the reverse complement.
AAAGGCACAATGCCGACTTAAGTACAAGAGAACTGACTCTTCATACTGTCTATGTTTCGAACCATTACTGTGACACTAGTTATAGGTTCCGATGCTTCACTTCAGGTTTACAGTATCCCTCTGCCCTTCTTATTGACGATGAAACACAGAAATTGCATCGGAATTAAATACAAAAGGTACAATGCCGACTTAAGTACAAGAAAACTGACACCTCTTTCTGTCTATATTTTGAACCATTCTTGTTACACTCGATATAGAATAAGATGCTTTACTTCAGGTTCACTGTATCCCTCTGACCTTCTTATTGACGATGAAACACAGAAATTGCATCGGAATTAAATAGAAAAGGCACAATGCCGACTTAAGTACAAGAAAACTGACTCTTCTTACTGTCTATGTTTTGAATAATTCCTGTGACACTAGTTATAGAATCCGATGCTTCACTTCAGGCTCCCTATATCCCTCTGACCTTCTTATTGAAGATGAAACACTGAAATTGCATCGGAATTAAATACAAAAGGCAGAATGCCGACTTAAGTACAAGAAAGCTGGCACCTCATACTCTCTATGTTTTGAACCATTCCTGTGACACTAGTTATAGATTCCGATGCTTCACTTCTGGTTTACTGTATGCCTCTGACCTTCATATTGACGATGAAACACATAAATTGCATCGGAATTAAATACAAAAGGCACAATGCCGACTTAAGTACAAGAGAACTGACTCTTCATACTGTCTATGCTTTGAACCATTCCTGTGACACTAGTTATAGATTCCGATGCTTCACTTCAGGTTTACAGTATCCCTCTGCCCTTCTTATTGACGATGAAACACAGAAATTGCATCGGAATTAAATACAAAAGGTACAATGCCGACTTAAGTACAAGAAAACTGACACCCCTTACTGTCTATATTTTGAACCATTCATGTGACACTCGATATAGATTACGATGCTTTACTTCAGGTTTACTGTATCCCTCTGACGTTCTTCTTGACGATGAAACACAGAAATTGCATCGGAATTAAATACAAAAGGCACAATGCCGACTTAAGTACAAGAAAACGGACTCTTCTTACTGTCTATGTTTTGAACCATTCCTGTGACACTAGTTATAGATTCCGATGCTTCACTTCAGGTTAACTGTATCCCTCTGAGCTTCTTATTGACGATGAAACACAGAAATTGCATCGGAATTAAATAGAAAAGGCACAATACCGACTTAAGTACAAGAAATTTGACTCTTCTTACTGTCTATGATTTGAACCATTCCTGTGACACTAGTTAAAGATTCCGATGCTTCACTTCAGGTTAACTGTATACCTCTTACCTTCTTGTTGACGATGAAACACAGAAATTGCTTCGGAATTAAATACAAAAGGCACAATGCCGACTTAAGTACAAGAAAACTGACTCTTCTTACTGTCTATGATTTGAAACATTCATGTGACACTAGTTATTGATTCCGATGCTTCACTTCAGGTTTACCGTATCCCTCCGTCCTTCTTATTGGCTATGAAACACAGTAATTGCATCGGATTAAATACAAAAGGCACAATGCCGACTTAAGTACAAGAAAACTGATCTTCTTACTATCTATGTTTTGAATAATTCCTGTGACACTAGTTATAGAATCCGATGCTTCACTTCAGGCTCACTATATCCCTCTGACCTTCTTATTGACGATGAAACACTGAAATTGCATCGGAATTAAATACAAAAGGCACAATGCCGACTTATGTACAAGAAAGCTGGCACAACATACTCTCTATGTTTTGAACCATTCCTGTGACACTAGTTATAGATTCCGATGCTTCACTTCAGGTTTACTGTATGCCTCTGACCTTCATATTGACGATGAAACACATAAATTGCATCGGAATTAAATACAAAAGGCACAATGCCGACTTAAGTACAAGAGAACTGACTCTTCATACTGTCTATGTTTCGAACCATTACTGTGACACTAGTTATAGGTTCCGATGCTTCACTTCAGGTTTACAGTATCCCTCTGCCCTTCTTATTGACGATGAAACACAGAAATTGCATCGGAATTAAATACAAAAGGTACAATGCCGACTTAAGTACAAGAAAACTGACACCTCTTACTGTCTATATTTTGAACCATTCATGTTACACTCGATATAGATTACGATGCTTTACTTCAGGTTTACTGTATCCCTCTGACCTTTTTATTGACGATGAAACGCAGAAATTGCATCGGAATTAAATACAAAAGGCACAATGCCGACTTAAGTACAAGAAAACTGACTTTTCTTACTGTCTATGCTTTGAACCATTCCTGAGACACTAGTTATAGATTCCGATGCTTAACTTCAGGTTTACTGTATCCCTCGGAGCCTCTTATTGACGATGAAACACAGAAATTGCATCGGAATTAAATAGAAAAGGCACAATGCCGACTTAAGTACAAGAAAACTGACTCTTCTTACTGTCTATGTTTTGAATAATTCCTGTGACACTAGTTATAGAATCCGATGCTTCACTTCAGGCTCCCTATATCCCTCTGACCTTCTTATTGAAGATGAAACACTGAAATTGCATCGGAATTAAATACAAAAGGCAGAATGCCGACTTAAGTACAAGAAAGCTGGCACCTCATACTCTCTATGTTTTGAACCATTCCTGTGACACTAGTTATAGATTCCGATGCTTCACTTCAGGTTTACTGTATGCCTCTGACCTTCGTATTGACGATGAAACACATAAATTGCATCGGAATTAAATACAAAAGGCACAATGCCGACTTAAGTACAAGAGAACTGACTCTTCATACTGTCTATGTTTTGAACCATTCCTGTGACACTAGTTATAGATTCCGATGCTTCACTTCAGGTTTACAGTATCCCTCTGCCCTTCTTATTGACGATGAAACACAGAAATTGCATCGGAATTAAATACAAAAGGTACAATGCCGACTTAAGTACAAGAAAACTGACTCTTCTTACTGTCTATATTTTGAACCATTCATGTGACACTCGATATAGATTACGATGCTTTACTTCAGGTTTACTGTATCCCTCTGACGTTCTTCTTGACGATGAAACACAGAAATTGCATCGGAATTAAATACAAAAGGCACAATGCCGACTTAAGTACAAGAAAACTGACTCTTCTTACTGTCTATGTTTTGAACCATTCCTGTGACACTAGTTATAGATTCCGATGCTTCACTTCAGGTTAACTGTATCCCTCTGAGCTTCTTATTGACGATGAAACACAGAAATTGCATCGGAATTAAATAGAAAAGGCACAATGCCGACTTAAGTACAAGAAAACTGACTCTTCTTACTGTCTAAGATTTGAACCATTCCTGTAACACTAGTTATAGATTCCGATGCTTCACTTCAGGTTAACTGTATACCTCTTACCTTCTTATTGACGATGAAACACAGAAATTGCTTCGGAATTAAATACAAAAGGCACAATGCCGACTTAAGTACAAGAAAACTGACTCTTCTTACTGTCTATGATTTGAACCATTCCTGTGACACTAGTTATAGATTCCGATGCTTCACTTCAGGTTAACTGTATACCTCTTACCTTCTTATTGACGATGAAACACAGAAATTGCTTCGGAATTAAATACAAAAGGCACAATGCCGACTTAAGTACAAGAAAACTGACTCTTCTTACTGTCTATGATTTGAAACATTCATGTGACACTAGTTATTGATTCCGATGCTTCACTGCAGGTTTACTGTATCCCTCTGACCTTCTTATTGACGATGAGACACAGGAATTGCATCGGAATTAAGTACAAAATAGCATAATGCCGACTTAAGTACAAGAAAACTGACTCTTCATACTGTCTATGTTTTGAACAATTCCTGTGACACTAGTTATAGATTCCGATGGTTAACTTCAGGTTTACCGTATCCCTCCGAACTTCTTGTTGACGATAAAACACCGAAATTGTATCGGATTAAATACAAAAGGCACAATGCCGACTTAAGGTTAAGAAAACTGTGCTTCTTACTGTGACACTAGTTATAGAATCCGTTGCTTCACTTCAGGTTCACTATATCCCTCTGACCTTCTTATTGACGATGAAACACTGAAATTGCATCGGAATTAAATACAAAAGGCACAATGCCGACTTAAGTACAAGAAACCTGGCTCTTCTTACTGTCTATGTTTTGAACCATTCCCGTGACACTAGTTATAGATTCCGATGTTTCACTTCAGGTTTACTGTATCCCTCTGACCATCTTATTGACGATGAAACACTGAAATTGAATCGGAATTAAATACAAAAGGCACAATTCCGACTTAAGTACAAGAAAACTGACTCTTTTTAATGTCTATGTTTTGAACCATTCCTGTGACACTAGTAATAGATTCCGATGCTTCACTTCAGGTTTACTGTATCCCTCTGACCTTCTTATTGACGATGAAACACAGAAATTGCATCGGAATTAAATACAAACGGCACAATGCCGACTGAAGTACAAGCAAACTGATTCTTCTTACTGCCTATGTTTTGAACCATTCATGTGACACTAGTTATAAATTCCGATGCTTCACTGCAGGTTTTCTGTATCCCTCTGACCTTCTTATTGACGATGAAACACAGCAATCGCATCGGAATTTAATACAAAAGGCACAATGCTGACATAAGTACAAGAAATCTGACTCTTCTTGCTGTCTATGCTTTGAACAATTCCTGTGACACTAGTTATAGATTCCGATGCTTCACTTCAGGTTTACCGTATCCCTCCGTCCTTCTTATTGGCTATGAAACACAGTAATTGCATCGGATTAAATACAAAAGGCACAATGCCGACTTAAGTACAAGAAAACTGATCTTCTTACTATCTATGTTTTGAATAATTCCTGTGACACTAGTTATAGAATCCGATGCTTCACTTCAGGCTCACTATATCCCTCTGACCTTCTTATTGACGATGAAACACTGAAATTGCATCGGAATTAAATACAAAAGGCACAATGCCGACTTATGTACAAGAAAGCTGGCACAACATACTCTCTATGTTTTGAACCATTCCTGTGACACTAGTTATAGATTCCGATGCTTCACTTCAGGTTTACTGTATGCCTCAGACCTTCATATTGACGATGAAACACATAAATTGCATCGGAATTAAATACAAAAGGCACAATGCCGACTTAAGTACAAGAGAACTGACTCTTCATACTGTCTATGTTTCGAACCATTACTGTGACACTAGTTATAGGCTCCGATGCTTCACTTCAGGTTTACAGTATCCCTATGCCCTTCTTATTGACGATGAAACACAGAAATTGCATCGGAATTAAATACAAAAGGTACAATGCCGACTTAAGTACAAGAAAACTGACACTTCTTACTGTCTATATTTTGAACCATTCATGTGACACTCGATATAGATTACGATGCTTTACTTCAGGTTTACTGTATCCCTCTGACCTTCTTATTGACGATGAAACACAGAAATTGCATCGGAATTAAATACAAAAGGCACAATGCCGACTTAAGTACAAGAAAACTGATTTTTCTTACTGTCTATGCTTTGAACCATTCCTGAGACACTAGTTATAGATTCCGATGCTTAACTTCAGGTTTACTGTATCCCTCTGAGCTTCTTATTGACGATGAAACACAGAAATTGCATCGGAATTAAATAGAAAAGGCACAATGCCGACTTAAGTACAAGAAAACTGACTCTTCTTACTGTCTATGATTTGAACCATTCCTGTGACACTAGTTATAGATTCCGATGCTTCACTTCAGGTTTACTGTATCCCTCTGACGTTCTTACTGACGATGAAACACAGAAATTGCATCGGAATTAAATACAAAAGGCACAATGCTGACTTAAGTACAAGAAAACTGACTCTTCTTACTGTCTACGATTTGAAACATTCATGTGACACTAGTTATTGATTCCGATGCTTCACTGCAGGTTTTCTGTATCCCTCTGACCTTCTTATTGACGATGAAACACTGAAATTGCATCGGCATTAAATACAAAAGGCCCAATGCCGATTTAAGTACAAGAAAACTGACTCTTCTTACTGTCTACGTTTTGAGCCATTCCTGTGACGCTAGTAACAGATTCCGATGCTTCACTTCAGGTTTACTGTATCACACTGACCTTCTTATTGACGATGAAACACAGAAATTGCATCGGAATTAAATACAAAAGGCAGAATGCCGACTTATGTACAAGTAAACTCACTCTTCTTACTGTCTATGTTTTCAACCATTCCTGTGACACTAGTTATGGATTCCGATGCTTCACTTCATGTTTACTGTATCCCTCTGACATTCTTATTGACGATGAAACACAGAAATTGCATCGGAATTAAATACAAAAGGCACAATGCCGACTGAAGTACAAGAAAACTCATTCCTCTTACTGCCTATGTTTTGAACCATTCATGTGACACTAGTTATAAATTCCGATGCTTCACTGCAGGTTTACTGTATCCCTCTGACCTTCTTATTGACGATGAAACACAGCAATCGCATCGGAATTTAATACAAAATGCACAATGCTGACATATGTACAAGAAATCTGACTCTTCTTACTGTCTATGCTTTGAACAATTCCTGTGACACTAGTTATAGATTCCGATGCTTCACTTCAGGTTTACCGTATCCCTCCGTCCTCCTTATTGGCGATGAAACACAGTAATTGCATCGGATAAATACAAAAGGCACAATGCCGACTTAAGTACAAGGAAACTGATCTTCTTACTGTCTATGTTTTGAATAATTCCTGTGACACTAGTTATAGAATCCGATGCTTCACTTCAGGCTCCCTATATCCCTCTGACCTTCTTATTGAAGATGAAACACTGAAATTGCATCGGAATTAAATACAAAAGGCAGAATGCCGACTTAAGTACGAGAAAGCTGGCACCTCATACTCTCTATGTTTTGAACCATTCCTGTGACACTAGTTATAGATTCCGATGCTTCACTTCAGGTTTACTGTATGCCTCTGACCTTCATATTGACGATGAAACACATAAATTGCATCGGAATTAAATACAAAAGGCACAATGCCGACTTAAGTACAAGAGAACTGACTCTTCATACTGTCTATGTTTTGAACCATTCCTGTGACACTAGTTATAGATTCCGATGCTTCACTTCAGGTTTACAGTATCCCTCTGCCCTTCTTATTGACGATGAAACACAGAAATTGCATCGGAATTAAATACAAAAGGTACAATGCCGACTTAAGTACAAGAAAACTGACTCTTCTTACTGTCTATATTTTGAACCATTCATGTGACACTCGATATAGATTACGATGCTTTACTTCAGGTTTACTGTATCCCTCTGACGTTCTTCTTGACGATGAAACACAGAAATTGCATCGCAATTAAATACAAAAGGCACAATGCCGACTTAAGTACAAGAAAACTGACTCTTCTTACTGTCTATGTTTTGAACCATTCCTGTGACACTAGTTATAGATTCCGATGCTTCACTTCAGGTTAACTGTATCCCTCTGAGCTTCTTATTGACGATGAAACACAGAAATTGCATCGGAATTAAATAGAAAAGGCACAATGCCGACTTAAGTACAAGAAAACTGACTCTTCTTACTGTCTATGATTTGAACCATTCCTGTGACACTAGTTATAGATTCCGATGCTTCACTTCAGGTTAACTGTATACCTCTTACCTTCTTATTGACGATGAAACACAGAAATTGCTTCGGAATTAAATACAAAAGGCACAATGCCGACTTAAGTACAAGAAAACTGACTCTTCTTACTGTCTATGATTTGAACCATTCCTGTGACACTAGTTATAGATTCCGATGCTTCACTTCAGGTTAACTGTATACCTCTTACCTTCTTATTGACGATGAAACACAGAAATTGCATCGGAATTAAAAACAAAAGGCACAATGCCGACTTAAGTACAAGAAAACTGACTCTTCTTACTGTCTATGATTTGAAACATTCATGTGACACTATTTATTGATTCCGATGCTTCACTGCAGGTTTACTGTATCCCTCTGACCTTCTTATTGACGATGAGACACAGGAATTGCATCGGAATTAAGTACAAAAGGCACAATGCCGACTTAAGTACAAGAAACCTGGCTCTTCTTACTGTCTATGTTTGAACCATTCCTGTGACACTAGTTATAGATTCCGATGTTTCACTTCAGGTTTACTGTATCCCTCTGACCATCTTATTGACGATGAAACACTGAAATTGAATCGGAATTAAATACAAAAGGCACAATTCCGACTTAAGTACAAGAAAACTGACTCTTCTTACTGTCTATGTTTTGAACCATTCCTGTGACACTAGTAATAGATTCCGATGCTTCACTTCAGGTTTACTGTATCCCTCTGACCTTCTTATTGACGATGAAACACAGAAATTGCATCGGAATTAAATACAAAAGGCAGAATTCCGACTTATGTACAAGAAAACTGACTCTTCTTACTTACTATGTTTTCAACCATTCCTGTGACACTAGTTATAGATTCCGATGCTTCACTTCAGGTTTACTGTATCCCTCTGACCTTCTTATTTACGATGAAACACAGAAATTGCTTCGGAAATAAATACAAAAGGCACAATGCCGACTTAAGTACAAGAAAACTGATCTTCTTACTATCTATGCTTTGAATAATTCCTGTGACACTAGTTATAGAATCCGATGCTTCACTTCAGGCTCACTATATCCCTCTGACATTCTTATTGACGATGAAACACTGAAATTGCATCGGAATTAAATACAAAAGGCACAATGCCGACTTATGTACAAGAAAGCTGGCACATCATACTCTCTATGTTTTGAACCATTCCTGTGACACTAGTTATAGATTCCGATGCTTCACTTCAGGTTTACTGTATGCCTCTGACCTTCATATTGGCGATGAAACACATAAATGCATCGGAATTAAATACAAAACGCACAATGCCGACTTAAGTACAAGAGAACTGACTCTTCATACTGTCTATGTTTTGAACCATTACTGTGACACTAGTTATAGATTCCGATGCTTCACTTCAGGTTTACAGTATCCCTCTGCCCTTCTTATTGACGATGAAACACAGGAATTGCATCGGAATTAAATACAAAAGGTACAATGCCGACTTAAGTACAAGAAAACTGACACCCCTTACTGTCTATATTTTGAACCATTCATGTGACACTCGATATAGATTACGATGCTTTACTTCAGGTTTACTGTATCCCTCTGACGTTCTTCTTGACGATGAAACACAGAAATTGCATCGGAATTAAATACAAAAGGCACAATGCCGACTTAAGTACAAGAAAACTGACTCTTCTTACTGCCTATGTTTTGAACCATTCCTGTGACACTAGTTATAGATTTCGATGCTTCACTTCAGGTTAACTGTATCCCTCTGAGCTTCTTATTGACGATGAAACACAGAAATTGCATCGGAATTAAATAGAAAAGGCACAATACCGACTTAAGTACAAGAAAACTGACTCTTCTTACTGTCTATGATTTGAACCATTCCTGTGACACTAGTTAAAGATTCCGATGCTTCACTACAGGTTAACTGTATACCTCTTACCTTCTTGTTGACGATGAAACACAGAAATTGCTTCGGAATTAAATACAAAAGGCACAATGCCGACTTAAGAACAAGAAAACTGACTCTTCTTACTGTCTATGATTTGAAACATTCATGTGACACTAGTTATTGATTCCGATGCTTCACTGCAGGTTTACTGTATCCCTCTGACCTTCTTATTGACGATCAGACACAGGAATTGCATCGGAATTAAGTACATAATGCACAATGCCGACTTAAGTACAAGAAAACTGACTCTTCATACTGTCTATGTTTTGAACAATTCCTGTGACACTAGTTATAGATTCCGATGGTTAACTTCAGGTTTACCGTATCCCTCCGAACTTCTTATTGACGATAAAACACCGAAATTGTATCGGATTAAATACAAAAGGCACAATGCCTACTTAAGGTTAAGAAAACTGTGCTTCTTACTGTGACACTAGTTATAGAATCCGTAGCTTCACTTCCGGTTGACTATATCCCTCTGACCTTCTTATTGACGATGAAACACTGAAATTGCATCGGAATTAAATACAAAAGGCACAATGCCGACTTAAGTACAAGAAACCTGGCTCTTCTTACTGTCTATGTTTTGAACCATTCCTGTGACACTAGTTATAGATTCCGATGCTTCACTACAGGTTTACTGTATCCCTCTGACCATCTTATTGACGATGAAACACTGAAATTGAATCGGAATTAAATACAAAAGGCACAATTCCGACTGAAGTACAAGAAAACTGATTCTTCTTACTGCCTATGTTTTGAATCATTCATGTGACACTAGTTATAAATTCCGATGCTTCACTGCAGGTTTACTGTATCCCTCTCACCTTCTTATTGACGATGAAACACAGCAATCGCATCGGAATTTAATACAAAAGGCACAATGCTGACATAAGTACAAGAAATCTGACTCTTCTTACTGTCTATGCTTTGAACAATTCCTGTGTCACTAGTTATAGATTCCGATGCTTCAGTTCAGGTTTACCGTATCCCTCCGTCCTTCTTATTGGCGATGAAACACAGTAATTGCATCGGATTAAATACAAAAGGCACAATGCCGACTTAAGTACAAGAAAACTGATCTTCTTACTATCTATGCTTTGAATAATTCCTGTGACACTAGTTATAGAATCCGATGCTTCACTTCAGGCTCACTATATCCCTCTGACCTTCTTATTGACGATGAAACACTGAAATTGCATCGGAATTAAATACAAAAGGCACAATGCCGACTTATGTACAAGAAAGCTGGCACATCATACTCTCTATGATTTGAACCATTCCTGTGACAATAGTTATAGATTCCGATGCTTCACTTCAGGTTTACTGTATGCCTCTGACCTTCATATTGGCGATGAAACACATAAATTGCATCGGAATTAAATACAAAACGCACAATGCCGACTTAAGTACAAGAGAACTGACTCTTCTTACTGTCTATGTTTTGAACCATTACTGTGACACTAGTTATAGATTCCGATGCTTCACTTCAGGTTTACAGTATCCCTCAGCCCTTCTTATTGACGATGAAACACAGGAATTGCATCGGAATTAAATACAAAAGGTACAATGCCGACTTATGTACAAGAAAACTGACACCCCTTACTGTCTATATTTTGAACCATTCATGTGACACTCGATATAGATTACGATGCTTTACTTCAGGTTTACTGTATCCCTCTGACGTTCTTCTTGACGATGAAACACAGAAATTGCATCGGAATTAAATACAAAAGGCACAATGCCGACTTAAGTACAAGAAAACTGACTCTTCTTACTGTCTATGTTTTGAACCATTCCTGTGACACTAGTTATAGATTCCGATGCTTCACTTCAGGTTAACTGTATCCCTCTGAGCTTCTTATTGACGATGAAACACAGAAATTGCATCGGAATTAAATAGAAAAGGCACAATACCGACTTAAGTACAAGAAAACTGACTCTTCTTACTGTCTATGATTTGAACCATTCCTGTGACACTAGTTAAAGATTCCGATGCTTCACTTTAGGTTAACTGTATACTTCTTACCTTCTTGTTGACGATGAAACACAGAAATTGCTTCGGAATTAAATACAAAAGGCACAATGCCGACTTAAGTACAAGAAAACTGACTCTTCTTACTGTCTATGATTTGAAACATTCATGTGACACTAGTTATTGATTCCGATGCTTCACTGCAGGTTTACTGTATCCCTCTGACCTTCTTATTGACGATCAGACACAGGAATTGCATCGGAATTAAGTTCATAATGCACAATGCCGACTTAAGTACAAGAAAACTGACTCTTCATACTGTCTATGTTTTGAACAATTCCTGTGACACTAGTTATAGATTCCGATGCTTCACTTCAGGTTAACTGTATCCCTCTGAGCTTCTTATTGACGATGAAACACAGAAATTGCATCGGAATTAAATACAAAAGGTACAATGCCGACTTATGTACAAGAAAACTGACACCCCTTACTGTCTATATTTTGAACCATTCATGTGACACTCGATATAGATTACGATGCTTTACTTCAGGTTTACTGTATCCCTCTGACGTTCTTCTTGACGATGAAACACAGAAATTGCATCGGAATTAAATACAAAAGGCACAATGCCGACTTAAGTACTAGAAAACTGATTTTTCTTACTGTCTATGCTTTGAACCATTCCTGAGACACTAGTTATAGATTCCGATGCTTAACTTCAGGTTTACTGTATCCCTCTGAGCTTCTTATTGACGATGAAACACTGAAATTGCATCGGAATTAAATAGAAAAGGCACAATGCCGACTTAAGTACAAGAAAACTGACTCTTCTTACTGTCTATGATTTGAACCATTCCTGTGACACTAGTTATAGATTCCGATGCTTCACTTCAGGTTTACTGTATCCCTCTGACGTTCTTACTGACGATGAAACACAGAAATTGCATCGGAATTAAATACAAAAGGCACAATGCTGACTTAAGTACAAGAAAACTGACTCTTCTTACTGTCTACGATTTGAAACATTCATGTGACACTAGTTATTGATTCCGATGCTTCACTGCAGGTTTTCTGTATCCCTCTGACCTTCTTATTGACGATGAAACACTGAAATTGCATCGGCATTAAATACAAAAGGCCCAATGCCGATTTAAGTACAAGAAAACTGACTCTTCTTACTGTCTACGTTTTGAGCCATTCCTGTGACACTAGTAACAGATTCCGATGCTTCACTTCAGGTTTACTGTATCACACTGACCTTCTTATTGACGATGAAACACAGAAATTGCATCGGAATTAAATACAAAAGGCAGAATGCCGACTTATGTACAAGTAAACTCACTCTTCTTACTGTCTATGTTTTCAACCATTCCTGTGACACTAGTTATGGATTCCGATGCTTCACTTCAGGTTTACCGTATCCCTCCGTCCTCCTTATTGGCGATGAAACACAGTAATTGCATCGGATAAATACAAAAGGCACAATGCCGACTTAAGTACAAGGAAACTGATCTTCTTACTGTCTATGTTTTGAATAATTCCTGTGACACTAGTTATAGAATCCGATGCTTCACTTCAGGCTCCCTATATCCCTCTGACCTTCTTATTGAAGATGAAACACTGAAATTGCATCGGAATTAAATACAAAAGGCAGAATGCCGACTTAAGTACGAGAAAGCTGGCACCTCATACTCTCTATGCTTTGAACCATTCCTGTGACACTAGTTATAGATTCCGATGCTTCACTTCAGGTTTACTGTATGCCTCTGACCTTCATATTGACGATGAAACACATAAATTGCATCGGAATTAAATACAAAAGGCACAATGCCGACTTAAGTACAAGAGAACTGACTCTTCATACTGTCAATGTTTTGAACCATTCCTGTGACACTAGTTATAGATTCCGATGCTTCACTTCAGGTTTACAGTATCCCTCTGCCCTTCTTATTGACGATGAAACACAGAAATTGCATCGGAATTAAATACAAAAGGTACAATGCCGACTTAAGTACAAGAAAACTGACTCTTCTTACTGTCTATATTTTGAACCATTCATGTGACACTCTATATAGATTACAATGCTTTACTTCAGGTTTACTGTATCCCTCTGACGTTCTTCTTGACGATGAAACACAGAAATTGCATCGCAATTAAATACAAAAGGCACAATGCCGACTTAAGTACAAGAAAACTGACTCTTCTTACTGTCTATGTTTTGAACCATTCCTGTGACACTAGTTATAGATTCCGATGCTTCACTTCAGGTTAACTGTATCCCTCTGAGCTTCTTATTGACGATGAAACACAGAAATTGCATCGGAATTAAATAGAAAAGGCACAATGCCGACTTAAGTACAAGAAAACTGACTCTTCTTACTGTCTATGATTTGAACCATTCCTGTGACACTAGTTATAGATTCCGATGCTTCACTTCAGGTTAACTGTATACCTCTTACCTTCTTATTGACGATGAAACACAGAAATTGCATCGGAATTAAATACAAAAGGCACAATGCCGACTTAAGTACAAGAAAACTGACTCTTCTTACTGTCTATGATTTGAAACATTCATGTGACACTATTTATTGATTCCGATGCTTCACTGCAGGTTTACTGTATCCCTCTGACCTTCTTATTGACGATGAGACACAGGAATTGCATCGGAATTAAGTACAAAAGGCACAATGCCGACTTAAGTACAAGAAACCTGGCTCTTCTTACTGTCTATGTTTTGAACCATTCCTGTGACACTAGTTATAGATTCCGATGTTTCACTTCAGGTTTACTGTATCCCTCTGACCATCTTATTGACGATGAAACACTGAAATTGAATCGGAATTAAATACAAAAGGCACAATTCCGACTTAAGTACAAGAAAACTGACTCTTCTTACTGTCTATGTTTTGAACCATTCCTGTGACACTAGTAATAGATTCCGATGCTTCACTTCAGGTTTACTGTATCCCTCTGACCTTCGTATTGACGATGAAACACAGAAATTGCATCGGAATTAAATACAAAAGGCAGAATTCCGACTTATGTACAAGAAAACTGACTCTTCTTACTTACTATGTTTTCAACCATTCCTGTGACACTAGTTACAGATTCCGATGCTTCACTTCAGGTTTACTGTATCCCTCTGACCTTCTTATTTACGATGAAACACAGAAATTGCTTCGGAAATAAATACAAACGGCACAATGCCGACTTAAGTACAAGAAAACTGATCTTCTTACTATCTATGCTTTGAATAATTCCTGTGACACTAGTTATAGAATCCGATGCTTCACTTCAGGCTCACTATATCCCTCTGACCTTCTTATTGACGATGAAACACTGAAATTGCATCGGAATTAAATACAAAAGGCACAATGCCGACTTATGTACAAGAAAGCTGGCACATCATACTCTCTATGTTTTGAACCATTCCTGTGACACTAGTTATAGATTCCGATGCTTCACTTCAGGTTTACTGTATGCCTCTGACCTTCATATTGGCGATGAAACACATAAATGCATCGGAATTAAATACAAAACGCACAATGCCGACTTAAGTACAAGAGAACTGACTCTTCATACTGTCTATGTTTTGAACCATTACTGTGACACTAGTTATAGATTCCGATGCTTCACTTCAGGTTTACAGTATCCCTCTGCCCTTCTTATTGACGATGAAACACAGGAATTGCATCTTAATTAAATACAAAAGGTACAATGCCGACTTAAGTACAAGAAAACTGACACCCCTTACTGTCTATATTTTGAACCATTCATGTGACACTCGATATAGATTACGATGCTTTACTTCAGGTTTACTGTATCCCTCTGACGTTCTTCTTGACGATGAAACACAGAAATTGCATCGGAATTAAATACAAAAGGCACAATGCCGACTTAAGTACAAGAAAACTGACTCTTCTTACTGCCTATGTTTTGAACCATTCCTGTGACACTAGTTATAGATTTCGATGCTTCACTTCAGGTTAACTGTATCCCTCTGAGCTTCTTATTGACGATGAAACACAGAAATTGCATCGGAATTAAATAGAAAAGGCACAATACCGACTTAAGTACAAGAAAACTGACTCTTCTTACTGTCTATGATTTGAACCATTCCTGTGACACTAGTTAAAGATTCCGATGCTTCACTTCAGGTTAACTGTATACCTCTTACCTTCTTGTTGACGATGAAACACAGAAATTGCTTCGGAATTAAATACAAAAGGCACAATGCCGACTTAAGTACAAGAAAACTGACTCTTCTTACTGTCTATGATTTGAAACATTCATGTGACACTAGTTATTGATTCCGATGCTTCACTGCAGGTTTACTGTATCCCTCTGACCTTCTTATTGACGATCAGACACAGGAATTGCATCGGAATTAAGTACATAATGCACAATGCCGACTTAAGTACAAGAAAACTGACTCTTCATACTGTCTATGTTTTGAACAATTCCTGTGACACTAGTTATAGATTCCGATGGTTAACTTCAGGTTTACCGTATCCCTCCGAACTTCTTATTGACGATAAAACACCGAAATTGTATCGGATTAAATACAAAAGGCACAATGCCTACTTAAGGTTAAGAAAACTGTGCTTCTTACTGTGACACTAGTTATAGAATCCGTAGCTTCACTTCCGGTTCACTATATCCCTCTGACCTTCTTATTGACGATGAAACACTGAAATTGCATCGGAATTGAATACAAAAGGCACAATGCCGACTTAAGTACAAGAAACCTGGCTCTTCTTACTGTCTATGTTTTGAACCATTCCTGTGACACTAGTTATAGATTCCGATGCTTCACTACAGGTTTACTGTATCCCTCTCACCTTCTTATTGACGATGAAACACAGCAATCGCATCGGAATTTAATACAAAAGGCACAATGCTGACATAAGTACAAGAAATCTGACTCTTCTTACTGTCTATGCTTTGAACAATTCCTGTGTCACTAGTTATAGATTCCGATGCTTCAGTTCAGGTTTACCGTATCCCTCCGTCCTTCTTATTGGCGATGAAACACAGTAATTGCATCGGATTAAATACAAAAGGCACAATGCCGACTTAAGTACAAGAAAACTGATCTTCTTACTATCTATGCTTTGAATAATTCCTGTGACACTAGTTATAGAATCCGATGCTTCACTTCAGGCTCACTATATCCCTCTGACCTTCTTATTGACGATGAAACACTGAAATTGCATCGGAATTAAATACAAAAGGCACAATGCCGACTTATGTACAAGAAAGCTGGCACATCATACTCTCTATGTTTTGAACCATTCCTGTGACACTAGTTATAGATTCCGATGTTTCACTTCAGGTTTACTGTATCCCTCTGACCATCTTATTGACGATGAAACACTGAAATTGAATCGGAATTAAATACAAAAGGCACAATTCCGACTTAAGTACAAGAAAACTGACTCTTCTTACTGTCTATGTTTTGAACCATTCCTGTGACACTAGTAATAGAGTCCGATGCTTCACTTCAGGTTTACTGTATCCCTCTGACCTTCTTATTGACGATGAAACACAGAAATTGCATCGGAATTAAATACAAAAGGCAGAATGCCGACATATGTACAAGAAAACTGACTCTTCTTACTTACTATGTTTTCAACCATTCCTGTGACACTAGTTATAGATTCCGATGCTTCACTTCAGGTTTACTGTATCCCTCTGACCTTCTTATTGACGATGAAACACAGAAATTGCATCGGAATTAAATACAAAAGGCACAATGCCGACTTATGTACAAGAAAACTGACTCTTCTTACTGTCTATGTTTTGAACCATTCATTTGCAACTCGTTATAGATTCCGTTGCTTTACTTCAGGTTTACTGTATCCCTCTGACCTTCTTATTGACGATGAAACACAGAAATTGCTTCGGAAATAAATACAAAAGGCACAATGCCGACTTAAGTACAAGATAACTGACTCTTCTTACTGTCTATGCTTTGAATCATTCCTGTGACACTAAATATAAATTCCGATGCTTCACTTCAGGTTTACTGATATCCCTCTGACCTTCTTATTGACGATGAAACACAGAAATTGCATCGGAATTAAATACAAACGGCACAATGCCGACTGAAGTACAAGAAAACTGATTCTTCTTACTGCCTATGTTTTGAACCATTCATGTGACACTAGTTATAAATTCCGATGCATCACTGCAGGTTTACTGTATCCCTCTGACCTTCTTATTGACGATGAAACACAGCAATCGCATCGGAATTTAATACAAAAGGCACAATCCTGACATAAGTACAAGAAATCTGACTCTTCTTACTGTCTATGCTTTGAACAATTCCTGTGACACTAGTTATAGATTCCGATGCTTCACTTCAGGTTTACCGTATCCCTCCGTCCTTCTTATTGGCGATGAAACGCAGTAATTGCATCGTATTAAATACAAAAGGCACAATGCCGACTTAAGTACAAGAAAACTGATCTTCTTACTATCTATGTTTTGAATAATTCCTGTGACACTAGTTATAGAATCCGATGCTTCACTTCAGGCTCACTATATCCCTCTGACCTTCTTATTGACGATGAAACACTGAAATTGCATCGGAATTAAATACAAAAGGCACAATGCCGACTTATGTACAAGAAAGCTGGCACATCATTCTCTCTATGTTTTGAACCATTCCTGTGACACTAGTTATAGATTCCGATGCTTCACTTCAGGTTTACTGTATGCCTCTGACCTTCATATTGACGATGAAACACATAAATTGCATCGGAATTAAATACAAAAGGCACAATGCAGACTTAAGTACAAGAGAACTGACTCTTCATACTGTCTATGTTTTGAACCATTACTGTGACACTAGTTACAGATTCCGATGCTTCACTTCAGGTTTACAGTATCCCTCTGCCCTTCTTATTGACGATGAAACACAGGAATTGCATCTGAATTAAATACAAAAGGTACAATGCCGACTTAAGTAAAAGAAAATTGACACCTCTTACTGTCTATATTTTGAACCATTCATTAGACACTCGATATAGAT
Organism: Schistocerca piceifrons; assembly: GCF_021461385.2. Taxonomy (NCBI): domain Eukaryota; kingdom Metazoa; phylum Arthropoda; class Insecta; order Orthoptera; family Acrididae; genus Schistocerca; species Schistocerca piceifrons. The sequence goes on along the minus strand of NW_025728996.1, from coordinate 4,175 downwards.
TACGATGCTTTACTTCAGGTTTACAGTATCCCTCTGACGTTCTTACTGACGATGAAAGACGGAAATAGCATCGGAATTAAATACAAAAGGCACCATGCCGACTTAAGTACAAGAAAACTGACTCTTCTTACTGTCTATGCTTTGAACCATTCCTGAGACACTAGTTATAGATTCCGATGCTTCACTTCAGGTTTACTGTATCCCTCAGAGCTTCTTATTGACGATGAAACACAGAAATTGCATCGGAATTAAATAGAAACGGCACAATGCCGACTTAAGTACAAGAAAACTGACTCTTCTTACTGTCTATGATTTGAACCATTCCTGTGACACTAGTTATAGATTCCGATGCTTCACTTCAGGTTTACTGTATCCCTCTGACGTTCTTACCGACGATGAAACACAGAAATTGCATCGGAATTAAATACAAAAGGCACAATGCTGACTTAAGTACAAGAAAACTGACTCTTCTTACTGTCTACGATTTGAAACATTCATGTGACACTAGTTATTGATTCCGATGCTTCACTGCAGGTTTACTGTATCCCTCTGACCTTCTTATTGACGATGAAACACTGAAATTGCATCGGCATTAAATACAAAAGGCCCAATGCCGATTTAAGTACAAGAAATCTGACTCTTCTTACTGTCTATGTTTTGAACTATTCCTGTGACACTAGTTATAGATTCCGATGCTTCACTTCAGGTTCACTGTATCCCTCTGACCATCCTATTGACGATGAGACACTGAAATTGCATCGGAATTAAATACAAAAGGCACAATTCCGACTTAAGTACAAGAAAACTGACTCTTCTTACTGTCTACGTTTTGTACCATTCCTGTGACACTAGTAACAGATTCCGATGCTTCACTTCAGGTTTACTGTATCCCACTGACCTTCTTATTGACGATGAAACACAGAAATTGCATCGGAATTAATAACAAAAGGCAGAATGCCGACTTATGTACAAGAAAACTGACTCTTCTTACTGTCTATGTTTTCAACCATTCCTGTGACACTAGTTATGGATTCCGATGCTTCACTTCATGTTTACTATATCCCTCTGACATTCTTATTGACGATGAAACACAGAAATTGCATCGGAATTAAATACAAAAGGCACAATGCCTACTGAAGTACAAGAAAACTCATTCTTCTTACTGCCTATGCTTTGAACCACTCATGTGACACTAGTTATTAATTCCGATGCTTCACTGCAGGTTTACTGTATCCCTCTGACCTTCTTATTGACGATGAAACACAGCAATCGCATCAGAATTTAATACAAAAGGCACAATGCTGACATATGTAAAAGAAATCTGACTCTTCTTACTGTCTATGCTTTGAACAATTCCTGTGACACTAGTTATAGATTCCGATGTTTCACTTCAGGTTTACCGTATCCCTCCGTCCTCCTTATTGGCGATGAAACACAGTAATTGCATCGGATTAAATACAAAAGGCACAATGCCGAACTAAGTACAAGGAAACTGATCTTCTTACTGTCTATGTTTGAATAATTCCTGTGACACTAGTTATAGAATCCGATGCATCACTTCAGGCACCCTATATCCCTCTGACCTTCTTATTGACGATGAAACACTGAAATTGCATCGGAATTAAATACAAAAGGCACAATGCCGACTTAAGTACAAGAAAGCTGGCACTTCATACTCTCTATGTTTTGAACCATTCCTGTGACACTAGTTATAGATTCCGATGCTTCACTTCAGGTTTACTGTATGCCTCTGACCTTCATATTGACGATGAAACACATAAATGGCATCGGAATTAAATACAAAGGCACAATGCCGACTTAAGTACAAGAGAACTGACTCTTCATACTGTCTATGTTTTGAACCATTCCTGTGACACTAGTTATAGATTCCGATGCTTCACTTCAGGTTTACTGTATCCCTCTGAGATTCTTATTGACGATGAAACACAGAAATTGCATCGGAATCAAATAGAAAAGGCACAATGCCGACTTAAGTACAAGAAAACTGACTCTTCTTACTGTCTATGATTTGAACCATTCCTGTGACACTAGTTACAGATTCCGATGCTTCACTTCAGGTTAACTGTATACCTCTGACCTTCTTATTGACGATGAAACACAGAAATTGCTTCGGAATTAAATACAAAAGGCACAATGACGACTTAAGTACAAGAAAACTGACTCTTCTTACTGTCTATGATTTGAAACATTCATGTGACACTACTTATTGATTCCGATGCTTCACTGCAGGTTTACTGTATCCCTCTGACCTTCTTATTGACGATGAAACACAGGAATTGCATCGGAATTAAATACAAAAGGCACAATGCCGACTTAAGTTTAAGAAAACTGTGCTTCTTACTGTGACACTAGTTATAGAATCCGTTGCTTCACTTCAGGTTCACTATATCCCTCTGACCTTCTTATTGACGATGAAACACTGAAATTGCATCGGAATTAAATACAAAAGGCACAATGCCGACTTAAGTACAAGAAACCTGGCTCTTCTTACTGTCTATGTTTTGAACCATTCCTGTGACACTAGTTATAGATTCCGATGTTTCACTTCAGGTTTACTGTATCCCTCTGACCATCTTATTGACGATGAAACACTGAAATTGAATCAGAATTAAATACAAAATGCACAATTCCGACTTAAGTACAAGAAAACTGACTCTTCTTACTGTCTATGTTTGAACCATTCCTGTGACACTAGTAATAGATACCGATGCTTCACTTCAGGTTTACTGTATCCCTCTGACCTTCTTATTGACGATGAAACACAGAAATTGCTTCGGAATTAAATACAAAAGGCAGAATGCCGACTTATGTACAAGAAAACTGACTCTTCTTACTTACTATGTTTTCAACCATTCCCGTGACACTAGTTATAGATTCCGATGCTTCACTTCAGGTTTACTGTATCCCTCTGACCTTCTTATTGACGATGGAACACAGAAATTGCATCGGAATTAAATACAAAAGGCACAATGCCGACTTATGTACAAGAAAACTGACTCTTCTTACTGTCTATGTTTTGAACCATTCATTTGCAACTCGTTATAGATTCCGTTGCTTTACTTCAGGTTTACTGTATCCCTCTGACCTTCTTATTGACGATGAAACAAAGAAATTGCTTCGGAAATAAATACAAAAGGCACAATGCCGACTTAAGTACAAGATAACTGACTCTTCTTACTGTCTATGTTTTGAATCATTCCTGTGACACTAAATATAAATTCCGATGCTTCACTTCAGGTTTACTGTATCCCTCTGACCTTCTTATTGACGATGAAACATAGAAATTGCATCGGAATTAAATACAAACGGCACAATGCCGACTGAAGTACAAGAAAACTGATTCTTCTTACTGCCTATGTTTTGAACCATTCATGTGACACTAGTTATAAATTCCGAAGCTTTACTGCAGGTTTACTGTATCCCTCTGACCTTCTTATTGACGAAGAAACACAGCAATCGCATCGGAATTTAATACAAAAGGCACAATGCTGACATAAGTACAAGAAATCTGACTCTTCTTACTGTCTATGCTTTGAACAATTCCTGTGACACTAGTTATAGATTCCGATGCTTCACTTCAGGTTTACCGTATCCCTCCGTCCTTCTTATCGGCGATGAAACACAGTAATTGCATCGGATTAAATACAAAAGGCACAATGCCGACTTAAGTACAAGAAAACTGATCTTCTTACTATCTATGTTTTGAATATTTCCTGTGACACTAGTTATAGAATCCGATGCTTCACTTCAGGCTCACTATATCCCTCTGACCTTCTTATTGACGATGAAACACTGAAATTGCATCGGAATTAAATACAAAAGGCACAATGCCGACTTATGTACAAGAAGGCTGGCACATCATACTCTCTATGTTTTGAACCATTCCTGTGACACTAGTTATAGATTCCGATGCTTCACTTCAGGTTTACTGTATGCCTCTGACCTTCATATTGACGATGAAACACATAAATTGCATCGGAATTAAATACAAAAGGCACAATGCCGACTTAAGTACAAGAGAACTGACTCTTCATACTGTCTATGTTTTGAACCATTACTGTGACACTAGTTATAGATTCCGATGCTTCACTTCAGGTTTACAGTATCCCTCTGCCCTTCTTATTGACGATGAAACACAGGAATTGCATCGGAAT